>NC_081405.1:297734425-297834425 GCF_030272615.1 Cryptomeria japonica
AGAAAGCCATAGAGCTAGATGAGGGGGAAGCCACCATTGCAAGCTCCATCTTGTGAACCTACTTGCCAACATCATCATCATCATTATCACTTGAGCTTGAAGATGTTTCCACATCATTTTTGGCATTTAAGCTCTCCATAAATTTATAGTCCACCACCCATTCCTTATTTTGATCCAGTTTGTCACCAATAATGTTGAATCCAATTAAACCATTTGTAGTAAATCTCATTAACTATTTGAGAAATTCAATATTTCTCTGGACAATGGTCAATATGAAATCCCAAAAGGTTTTATTTCAAATGGAGAGAATTGGGAACCTGGGGGTAGGGATACCAACCTCCATTTTGATGGCATAATATATCTTATAGGGAATTGTCAATACTAACCAAAACCTTGTCCAATTCACCTAAGAAATTTTCTTTGAAGACCCTTATATAGAGTGATTCTGTGGAAGCCTTTGATTCCCTAACCGTGAGGGTCATGACAAGAGAAAAGGTAGAAATATCTATATTAACTTTGTAGCGGTGAGTAGTTCTAATGAATTTACCCCCAAGAACACGACAAACAACATGGAAAAATAATTTATGGAAATAACTGACTACCTCACAAAGTTGTTTGTGAGTAATTGGGTTGAGAAAGGACATCTTCATTTTAGAAGCAATGAGGGTGATTGATGTGTCGATTGTGAGAGAAATTGGGAAATGAAAGACAAATAGTCTGAAAAAGAAAGGAAAATCCTTAGAGAATGCCAACAACTTTGTTGTGGAAAGAGAGAAAAAAGAAAATGATCAAAGCTTGCTTGAGACACCAAGCTCAAAAAATGGAGCTCATAAACACATTAAGGATGGAGATGTCAAATCTACATGGGGAAAAATCAATGACATAATCTTACTTGAAGGAAAAAATTGAATGCAAGTTAAAAATAGAGGAAAGCCAGAAAAAGGCCTAGCTAAAAATAGAAAGAGAAAACCATGGGAAAGAGAGGCCAAGCTATGAGAAATAAACAGTATCTATTTCATAAAAAAAAGGATAGATTGTTGAATTCCACTAACCATCCAAAAAGAGGCTCATTAATGAGGCCAAAGGGTGGCAAAAATCCAAATCGACAAGCCCAAGGAAAAAGGATCGATCATTGCCAACCTCCAAAAGTCATCAACTTAAGGCGTTAATGAATTGATGTGTCCAAACACTCAAAGTAAGAAGGTGGTAGAAATTAAGAGAGAGTTGAGATATTATGCCACCTCAATCACTAACCTTAAACAATAAATACTCCACCAACTTCAAACAGGCTCTGGCCAATGGAAATAATGATGACAATAAAAATTTAAATTTGAAATTCTTAATTCCTGCCAATGATAAAGAATAGGGCAACCAAATTTGGGGTTGCCATTTTTATATTAGAAATCATATCCACCCCTACAACAAATTCTATAGATAAAATATAATAATGAATAAGATTTAAATGTGACATCATAAATCATTTGAACCTAGAATTATAAATTCAAATCCACCCACCCCTGAATTTGCCAAGCAATCTGCAATAACATTGCCTTCTCTGAAAATGTGATTAAAAGTTATTACAATGAATTAATCTCCTCCAAAAACTTCCCAAGTAGAGAATTGAGCCTCCAATTTGGGGTATATCCCATCCTCAAGGCATTGATATAATAATTGTAGAATATCCTTCAATTTCCAAGTGCTTTATGTTTAATTATTTACAAAGAAGGACCCCTTCCAAAAAAATTCTAACTTCCACAATATTATCATTTTTTTTTCCATCTTGGCTACAATTGAACCATCACAAGCATGAACTACACTACCAACTTCAGAGATACCAAGGTTACCTCTAGAGGCTCCATCAAAATTCAATTTATCCAACCAAATTTTGGGGGTTGCCAAATACAATTAGCTCTTTTTTAAAGACTAACATGATCCCCATTTTTAACAAAGGGGGGAATCTTCAATCCAAACCATTTTATTCTGATGGATCCATCCCAATTTGAGAATTGGACATCCTTTTTTGACTGACCTGCAATTTTACTACTCACCACTTCTACTATGATGGCTTCTATTTTGTTGATCATTCGATTCCATTATTTCCATAATTTCCATATAATTATTGAAGGAAAAATAATCCATACGCCTCCATAAATACATGTCTTGTTCAACATTGGCTAGGTTTTGAAAACTGAAGGAATATCATTCAAAAGAGAAATAATCCATTCTAATTTGGCACATAGGCATCACCAATAATTTTGGGCAAAGGGACATCCTATTAGAATATGATTGATCATTTCCTCATGTTATTCATAGAGAGCACATCTAGAAGGCCCTTCAAAACCAATTTTGTTAAATCATTCAGCAGTTAAAATCCTCCCTAAAAGGGCAGCCCAAGAGACAATCCTTGCGTTTGGTAAGCATAAGTCATTCTAGCATAATTTAATGGGATCTCAATTTTGATGTAATGTTGTTTATTGACAATGTCTTTGTACCCATCCTTGGAAAAGTAGTTACCTTAGTTATCTCCTATCTAGACCAAATAATCTTGACTATTTCTAAAATTCAAACTTTTATTTAAAATCTTCTTAAGCTGAGATAAATATTCTTGTAGAAGGGGAAAATGGTAAATAAAAAATCATTTCCAACCTAGGGAATCATTACTATCAAAGACCACATAATCCCTAATAGAGTGCCCCCGTTCTCTTACCAAATAATCTCTGATTCGAGATTTATCTATTAGGTTAGATATGACTAGGAAATCCCCCCAAGAATCAAACCAAAAAGAAACATTTCTTCGATCAGCAATGTCCCAACTGAGTTGTCCTGAGTTTAAATATGTACATTTTAGGATGAAGTTCAATACCCTTGATCCTTTTGAAGGATTAGAAACTATAAAAAATAATGGCAGGATTGAGGTCTTCTAGGTATTTTATTTGAAGGAGATGAACCCATTTAAGGTGAGGTTCCTTGAACATCTTCCAAACCAATTTTTCTCCAAGAGCTCCATTTTTCTATAACTAATTTCTCAATCCTAATCCACCTACTTCTTTGGTTTGGTAGATTTTCTCCCATGAGATCAATTCCATTTTCTCTTTCAACTAGACCCTATTGTTTATGGGAGAATTGCAGCATAAACAGTCATATTTAACGAGTCAACCACCAAAACTCAAATCCTATTAACAAAACTATAAGCACAATAAGAAATATGCAAATCAACAATTGAATATCAAATCAATTCAATCAAACACAATCAATCGTCGAATGCACAAAAGCTCCTATTGCTCTTCTCTTCCTTGCATAATGTTAGCTCTTAGAGTCGCGCTTGATAACTTGCAAATATGATAGCACAAGAATTTGAAGATAGTGGTTGATGAAAAAGGGAGATTGATGATGAATTTATAGAGATTGGAGAGAATTAATTGCGAGGTGGAACTAAAGTAAGCAAAAAAGATGATTAATAGTTAGAGAGGTGATTGTGGAAGTTAACTAAATTAATTGAATTAATTAATTAGTCAGAAGAGGTGGAACTCAGGGGTGAGAGTTAGAAATTAGCATGTGCAATAAGAATTTATCATGAAATTGCTTTTATTCTACATTTGGATTTATAATTGATTTAAAATAATATTTGAAAATATCCAATATCATACACATGAAGACAAATTAGAATTTGAGAATTTAGAATTTAGAAGTGAGAGATGAATAACATTAAATAAATTTAAGAAATTTATTTAATTTAGAAGACAGAGTTAGCTAATTAAATAATTTAAAGAAACTATTTAATTATAGGAAAGAATAGAAATTGAATTTAATATAATAATAAAGATTATTTAACTAAAGTTGTAGATTTGAAATTAATTAAATAAAATATTTAATTAGTTTAAAGAGGAAAATTTGAATGATTAAATGATTGGAGGGAAATTAGAAGAAATAGAATAATTAGTATTAATGAAGTGTGATGATTGAAATTAATTTGGAAGAATAAAGTTACATTAATTAAATAATTAAAGAATTATTTATTTAATAAAGAGGAATAATTAGCGTGTTAATCAAGAGTCATGGTGTCTCAAAAAATTTACTCAAATTTTTCTTGATTTTAGACTTTTTCCGGAGTTTGCAAAATTTTCAAAAGTTTAGCATTTCTCATTCATGTTACAAATTTTTTGCATGTGCTTTAAGTTTTTCGCAATAGTTCATTGAATGTTTCATGCATTAAATATCACACATACAAGTTTATGTTTTTGCAAAAGGTTGTGGTTTTTCACATGTCATTGTTGTGTCGCATAGGTCATAACCTTTTTGCATGAGTGCTATCAATTTTGCATAAGAGAATTGTATTGCACACTTGTGTTAATGATTTTGCAATCATTGTTTATGCAAGGGTATGCTCTGATTTTCTTAGAATTAATCGTGTATTCAAAAATTGTGACTAATGGTTTGATGTTTAATTAATGCAAGAGATCCTTGAGGTTCTTGGTGCATGAAATAATAGGCCCAGTGGTCTGACATTGCGATATCAGTTGACTACCGATGATATTGCTCTATTTCGTCAAGTTGGCCAATATCACATTCTATATCTCCCTAAGGTTATGACCAATAAGGATCTAATCACTACTCTACTCGAGAGATGGAATTCAGAGATATGCACCTTCCACTTGCCGATAGATGAGGCTTCAGTTACATTGGAGGATGTGTGTAGGATTCTGTACATACCTATTCATGGAAAGAGGGTGGTCTACGATCACAGGACTGGTATGGGAGCTCTATGTGAGTTCTATGAGTGTGGTGAGAAGGATTTAGAGCTTGAGGGATTATATGAGATTGGATGGGATCATTTGAGTCAGGATTATGATCATCTGATGATAGTCATGTGCAGTCTCATAGCTGGGTTACTAGTTCCTGATTGGAGATGTCATGGTTTTCCTATGGGTTGGGGGAGGGTACTTGCAAGTATGGTTGGGGATAGGTGAGTTTATGCTTGAGGATTCTATGTACAGGATATGGTGTATTATCATATGCATACAGTTGTTTTCTCGAGTATAGATCCATCAGTTGTGGCATCACGCTTCTATAGGTCTGGGCTTGGGAGCATATTGTTATTTTTTGCCAAGTGGTACATGTTCAACTACTGGCAGAGGAGCCCTATTCTTATAGGTATATAGGTGTGATTAGACATAGAGGGATTGGTAAAAATTTGTTTTAGAGGCATGAAGTTGATGTTATACAACATTTCTCATGGAGGCCCTACTTGGATTGTCCCGACTAGGCTGATGATGCACGACACCTACCCTATTACTGACAACATAGATATTTGATTGAGAGGATGGTGCAAACACAGAGGATGATTGATGTGCATCTCCCTGGATGAGTATTATGAGAGTTTGGAGAGATATAGGGTATTCCCAATGTCATTGCATATTTTGCTCGATCAGCATGAGAGGTTTCTGATTGGGCGGCTTGTATTAGTGCCAATGTAGCTTTCGTGGAGTTTGACACATTGAGACCAGTTCAATGGGGTTGGGGTGTAGGTGTTTCTAATCCAGACACTACTCCACAATATGATGTATGGTGATCTGGTCATCATCATGTGCCTTTGATAGATCCTATAGTATCAATCACAATGTAGATGGGTCAGCAATCGAGGAGATGAGGAGGGATAGAGGAGATAATAGTAGGGGTGATGATGGAGGAGATGATGGAGGTGAAAGATGAGGTGATGATGGAGATAGAGTAGGTGGATAAAGGAGATTGGTAGCCCTTGATACAACAATGAATAGGGAGGAGAAGAGAGGTGAGACAGATGTTGATATCGGTAGGGACACAAAGTTGGCCAATGATGACAATGACTCTTCCTCAAGATCATCTAGCTTAGAGGGCACATAGAGGAGAAATGATGATGACACAGAGATGCCCAAGCTAGAGGATGTGATCGTAGGGGAGGATGTTATACAAATTGGGGATCCTCGAGTAGTTAGGGCCCAGATTCGGAGCCTACAAAATGCACTAGTTGTAGAGAAGTGACACAGGAGATAGGATCAGGCTTGATTTCTTCAAGAGTAGGAGGCTTGGATTTAGGAGCATGATGAGCTTATAGCTGAGAGAGATCGATTACAAATAGAGCAAGATGATGCTATTTGTCAAGCATAGTTGGTTTGTGATGCATATGATCAACATTTTTTTATTTGTTTCGATATATGCACACAGTTTGACAAGCTTTTCCATGCTGCACAAGAGGCCATTTATTATCAACAACACTATGAGGCCATTGTTCCTGTGAGACAATGAGTACCTTGTTATCAGGCTTATAGGTCTCGAAGTAGATCTGGTAGATCCACAAGTTGAGATATAAGAAGTGGGAGTGTGATGGGACCACCTTGTCCACCACTGATTCATCCTAGGGTAGTACCTAGCAGTAGGCTCTAAATAGGGGCAGTGTCAGTTAACATTTGATATAGACACTTTATTGAGCTTTCGGGCCTTATGTTTATTGTATTCTGACACATTTTTTGAGATATTTATGAGATGCAGTTATGGTGTTGTCCTATATGCATTTGATTTATGAGTTTATAATGCATGTGGTGATGCATTTGATTTGACATGCATTTTCTACATGCTCTATTTGATGTGATGTTTTTGTTATGGCACTATGATGTTATGATTCTATATGCAATCTTATGCTAATTCTATATGTAGAATGTAATGTGATACATGAATGTATAATGTAAAATGGACCTAAAATTAAACCTAATGGAACCATGATAATGCAACTATGTAAAAAGAAATTTGGTGTGTCAGAATATACCTGTGTTTCATGACCCGATGGTTTTTAGACAAAATGTTAATAAGTTAGTAGAGTAAAAAGAGATGATTATAAAAGAGATGAAAAGATGTACCACAATGAACTCTTGTTCTTTTATTTATGTGTAAGATTATCAACCTTCAACCTTATTTATATAACAGTTGAACTTTGTACACCAGAATATGAAAAATCAAGGTGAAAACGATATCCTATTGCAGAAAACAAACACTTTGTAGACAAGGAGTGAACCCCTCCATTCTGGATATAATACTAAGGGTCCAGGTATGTGTGATAGTCACAAGCATAAGTATCCTTGATTTTAATTTTTGCATAGGATACTTGTCGAATGAATGTACCAGCATAGACACCTAGAGTACCATTGCCCCAAAACTTCATCGGTTCAAACCACAAACAACTTGTGGACATCCTCAAGTAGAAAAGGAACATGACGTGCCACCAATTGATAAAGATAAAGACTAACTAGAACAAAATCATGTAGCCATAATAATTTGTGTCTTCATTTTTCTTGATGTGATGGTTGATAAGAATGTCTGGTTTCAAAGATCGAATACCCCGTATAAGACCGATCTATTTAGTTTTGAGTGTACCCTTCCTATATAAGACAAGTTGATCATGATTGATTGATAGGGTTGGATGATTCAATTGATTAGACAGATGATTGTTAATCTTGATAAGATAGTTTGATCTTGTTGTAGCTCCATGTGAAGTGTTTACTGGGTATCTGCTCATATGTTTGATGTTTGTGAGACATTTTATCGCAATATTTTTTTTTCAAGATATTTTGTGATTTTTTTTTGTGTTTTTGAATTTATTTTTTTTATATATATTTTTTGGATTTTTTTTTTCAATTTTTGGATTTTTGATCTTTTTTTATGACAATGTAAGTAAATGATGATGCATCTAAATGACAATGTAATTGAATGAAGCTATCCTTTTTCATATTTTTTTAGGGGAATGCCCCCAGTTTTTCAATGCTTATGATACAACTATGCAACTTAACATGAATATACTAATTGTGGAAAACTTTCCGACTAGAGAAGGACAATTATGTAGGTCTTTCACTATATCATACACTATTGAAACTCAACATTGTAGAACATTTCAAAGATAATGACCCACTTTGTTCTCAAAGTCTTCAGATAACTCATGTCTCAATGTGCCAAATGACTAAGATGTGCATTCAAAGGAGGAGAGAGACCTGCCATGGGCTCCTGAATCTTTTGTCTTTGTTCACCTTTGTGTGTGCAATTGTGTTTATTTTGTCTTTAGGATCATTGTCGGCCCTTAGAATCCTACATGACTAGCTACATGATTTATCCTAACTCCAAAAGTATTCTAGATGGAGTCTCATTGCTAGTCATACATCTATATCCCTAATGAGGATATCACTATAAGCTCACAAATATTTCTCCATTGCCAGTCAAGCATCCATAGCCCCGATGGAGTTACTCACATGTTCCCAAAGCCAAGCTTTTTGATATTACATTTTAGCTCATATTTTGCTTTTGTTTTCATGATATTTCTTTTTCATTCTCTCTTTTCATCTTTTGATATAGATTTTAAGTTATTTTTATATTTTTCTAGCATTGGCTTGAAAGTAATTAAGCTCACATGGGTTTGAGAATTACAATAGAGCTGAAGTAAGATTTTAGATTTTTGACTAGTCATATGTCTTTAACCAGGTATCAACAGAGATGTTGACAAATTGATTAATGTGTGAAAGATATATAAATCAAAAGATTTTGGTAACAAGGGATAATGATGACTCCTCGACTTGACTGAAGACAAACCTTAACCACAAGATGATGTCGAAGATGAGCAACCTCAAATTTAAGGAACTCCATGAATAAATATCTAAAAAATGAGGTGAACATAGAATCTCATGAATGCAGATAGGTGGCAAACCTACACAAGCGTCCTTTCGTTCAAGTGAAAAGCACCTAAGAAGCTATATGAAAATGTAATACAAGTGACGGAACATGAAATGCAACTACATGTATAAATACACTGCAAAAAAGGGGCAAGATGAAATGCAACTAGATGTAAATGCAATCAATCAAAACAAAATGGGATGGGATGCAATCAAAACCAAGTAAAATGTAATGCAAAAAAAAATAGAATGTAGAAAAAGAAAATTGAAATGATAAACAAAATAAACTGAATTGCAAGAAAAACAAACTGAAATGTGAGAAAAACATATTGAAAACAAAAAGAGAACCTATACAACTATTAAGAGTAAAATTTCTTTAAATGTGTGTTTTCTATAGGTTCAAAGAGTGGATCACCCTCCATTGTTGTCAGATTGTATGCACCATTGTCAAGGACTTTTATTATTACACAAGGACAAAACCAATTAGGTTCAAATTTTCCAAGTCATTCTTGCTCTGCCAAAATTTTTACATTCTCTTTTAAAACAAGAACCCTTACTTGAAAGAACCTCTCTTACTTGTTTGTTGTAACTATGTCTTAATCTATTTTGGTATCCTTGTAGATGATTCAGTGCATTATGTCCCCTCTCATGAAGTGTTTCTAATTCTTGTAATTTGGACACTCTATAATCTTCATCAGAAATTATTTTTTTTAGGGATAATCATAGCGATGGCAACTCTACTTCGATGCTTCAGAAGAAAAGACCAAGAATATGGGGTAGCACCTGTAGCTGTTCGGACACTTGTTATGTAAGCCCAAAGAGCGGGATTCAACTGTAAGTGTCAATCACATCCACTTTCATTAACAACTTTCTTGTGGATTTTTAGGATCATCTTGTTTGTTGCTTCTTCCTAACTATTGCTTTGTGGATAATAAGGTGTAGCAAAACGTTGTTAAATGTGGAACTAATCACAAAGTTTGTGTACCTCTTGATTCTTAAAAGGGCATCCATTATCCATTATTGTGCATATTTGAATTCCATACTGACAAATGATGTAATTGAGGAGAAACTTTGATATTTGTTTGTTGGTTATATATATGAGTGGAATTGCTTCTACCAATTTAGTAAAATATTCAGTAGCTATCAAGATAAATTTGTGTCCATTGGAAGAAGTAGGATTAATTTTGCCAATAAGGTCTAGTCCCCATTGTGAAAAGGGCTAAGGTGCTATGATGGGTTGGATATCTTGAGAAAGTGCATGAATTAAATTACCATATATCTGACACTTCTTTCACTTCTATACATGCTTATATACAGCCTTTTGTATAGTCAGCCAATAATAACCTATCCAGAGTAATTTATTTGCTAAAGTAGGTCCACTAGAATGAGCACCATAGATTCCATCATCTACTTCTTTAAGGTCCAATTGGGATTCTTCTGCATCAAGGCATCAAAAGAGTGTTCCATCTAAGCCTTTTTAATATAAAGTGTCTACAATAATGGCATATCTGGAGGCTTGATGTATCAATGTTTTGCATTGATTTCTGGAAATCATCAGGAGGAACATACTGATCATGAAGATAGTTGTATACATCTTTATACCATGGTGAATCAAGACCAACAATCATGCATACACACTCATATTGTGGGATCTCATAGGCCGATACCATTAATTGCTCCACTAGAAATTCAAATTATGTCACATTGCTCAACATGTCAATGATAGAGCCTACAGTTGCCATGGCATTTGTTGCTTTGTTGTGAACTCGAGGAATTTGTTGAAAAAAATGTTATTGAATTTTTTATTGAAGTCATCGACCATCCTTTTGTAAGACATCAACTTGTCATCCTTAGTCATATAGTCATCATTAAGATAGTTAATTATAAGATGTGAATCACCATATACATGCAAATCTATGATTTTCCATTATACTTCCATGTGAAGTCCTATAAGAAGAGCCTCATATTTAGCTATATTATGTGTGTAGGGAAAACTAATTTTGTATGAATTTGGGATGGAATCACCTTGAGGTGTCACAAAGTACAGTTTCCATTTTATAGAGGCTCTCAGTGTAAACACAGATTCATCTATAAAATTAGTAAACAAGGGATGATCATCCTAAAAAGGATCTTTTGCTAACTAATCTGCTATGATTTGACCCTTAATGTCTTTTCAATCCACATACTCAATGTAGAATCCACTAAGCATAATCAACCACTTAGCTAATCTGCTTGCCAATGCTTCTCTACTCAAAAGATACTTGAGTGGACCAATTTTAGCGATAAGTTGCACCTTGTGACTAAGCATGTAGTGTCTAATTTTATGGGATGCAAAGACTATTGCCAAACATGCTCTTTTAATAGGTGTATAATTGAGTTCATACCCCACCAGTATTCTATTGAATACTATATTTCTTGTTCTCTACCTTGGTCATCATATTGCGACAAGAGTGCTCCTAAGGATGAATTAGTTGGTAAGATATACCAAGGGATTTCTTGGTGTCGGCGGCACTAAAACGGGTGGTGACAACAAATAATATTTTAAGGCTTGAAAAGCTTCCTGACACTATTCTATCCACTTAAAGGCAACTACCTTTTTTAGAAGATGTCAGAATGGCTAGCATTTGTCAGCTAGCTACATAATAAATCTCTTGATTAACTGTACTTTTCGTTGTAGGCTTCACAACATTTCAAACTGGATGGTGGGGGCATTTCTAAAATTATTTTCATTTTAGCTAGATCAACCTCAATACCCTATTTGACACTATGAATCCCAAGAGCTTACCTGTTGTGACTCCGAACACACACTTCTTAGGGTTTAATTCAACCTTCATCCTTTTCACTCTCCATTTTTGTCTCACTATCCTTTCCCTTTTCCTCCTCCAAATCACACTGCCCCTCCATTTCCACATTATCTATTTCAACTCTTTGTTTTTTATGGGTAGGGGCATTAGGCTGTTCCTTATGAAAATCAAAATCTTTACAGCTCTCAGAAATATATGCATTAGTGACCAAGGGATCATCTTTTCTAGCCCTAGCTTTCTCCTTCAGGTATTCATAAATGAGCAATATGAGCCCCTGATGGGCTATAGGGTAAGAATTAGGCTTTTTAGTGTGATCATCCAGACTCTCATTCAAAGAGGACGCTAAGTAATAAGGTAGGGATATTTTAACCCCATGATGGAAGTGATTAAGGATTGCAAAATGATAGTTATAGATTTTAGTGAATCTACCATCAACAGTGAGAAACTCCATTAAAACCCTTAAAACTTTCTGCCAGAAGAACTTTACCTGCAGGGGAATGTAGTAGGAGATGTTGTCTTTCTTGACAAGCTTGACCTTCTCATCCTTCAATTTCAGAAAGTTTTTGAATGCTTCGGCTGCATACTTCCGGTCTCTATAGAATTTAGTACCCTCCTTCTGAAGACCCATGACCTTCGCAACCAGGCCCTCATCAATTTTCCATATCTCCCCAAACAAGGTGACTCTGTTGTTGTTCCAACCTCTGGCAAACCCATGTGACACCAGATTTCTACTTCCATGTATCTTTTCCATATAGTTGGTAAAGCCATATCTGTGAAGCCTTCTCCAAACTTTTCGTTCACTCTTTCAGTTTTTGCAGCCATGGGGCTCGTTCCTGTTTAAATTACCACCCATTTTGAATAGCAAGTAGAAATACCCAAAGATGTATTTCACAGTCCACGGGAATAACCCCAAGTTCCTATGTAAAATTTTGGAATAATAGAACGGAGTCTCTTGCTTAGTTTTAAAGCTTATGTTAATGGCCACACAAAACCAGCATTTATTATTATAATCCTCCTCACACATTTGATCATAGAAATGATGCCAAAAGGCAATCATTAACTGACAGTTAATCTGCCCCCAAGCTCTGTCTTTGGAATTTGGACCCCAAAAGATAATCATGATATTAACTTGATCCATTGATGCGATCAAAAAATAATTGCTCTCTAACATCCCTTTTACAATGGGTCTCTCCAATATATTTAACATCAACCTCTAAATTGACCCCTTCATTAGCTAAGAGGTCCGCAACCTTATTGCCTTTTCTTAGAGTATGAGTATGATAATACTAACATAGTTCTTTAATAATTTTTCACCACTTTCAACTAAGTTAGTAATATTCCAAGAAACAGAACTATTACCTTTAATGGCCTGGATGATATTTAGGGAGTCCCCTTCCAGCCAATTTTTTAAAAAATTAAACCCCTGAGCAAGCTGGAGGCTTTTTAGCATGGCCAGAGCTTCAACCACATGATTATTTTGGACCCCAAAAGGAGAAGCAATAGCTGCAATACAGACACCTTGAGCATTTCTGATGACTCCTCCACCACCAGACTTCCCAGGGTTGCCTTTAGCCGCCCCATCAAAATTCACCTTTATCCATTCATGATCAAAAAATCACCAAACAATATTATCTCTCCTATTCTTATTGTCAGATCTACAGACCTTTTGTATTAAGTTCCATTCAGTAAGGATACCTTTCTCAATTTCATTCATATCAATAAAGAACCATTGTTTATTGTTCCTGTGAGGAATATTTATGTTTTCTTTTATAGCCCTGCAATTTTTTTCAAAGACCACTTGAGCGGTGCACTTAGCTTCCCTAAATATTTTGTTATTTCTCTCTTTCTAGATTCCCTAGCAAGTCATGGGGAGGATCAGGGACCAAAGGTTCTTGATAAGAGGACAATTGGTGGGGAATGTCCATTGCCAGATAATTTCATTGAGACTCTTGTGCATGACCCAATCAATTTTCCATTTCACCCAAAACTTACTCCAAATTTCCCAAGTAAAGGAGTAGTGGAAAAATAGATGATCAACTGATTCTTCCTCTTTCTGGCAGAGCTCACACCTGTTAGGGAACATGAAACCTCTTCGGACCAAATTGTCAATAGTAAGGATCCTATTGTGAGTAGCAAGCCAAAGGAACATATTGACTTTAGGGATAAGAATTCTATTCCAAACTTTACCCCAAATGGGGTTACTGGTCTGAGTGAAAGTATTATTGTAGGATGAAGCAACTGTGAAGTCACCTCTAGGATTTCTCTTCCAGACAAAAACATCATCATAGTCTTTGTTAATAGAAAAAGATAGCAGCTCCTGCTGGAGTAGGGAAAATCCAGCATATATAACATCAAGCCTAACCCATTTGTTCTCCTTCTAGTAGTCACACACCATAGGTCCAAACCTCCTTTTACCTTCCTCAATAAATTGACTATTGCCTTGATCAAAGAGAGATTCATTCTTCATCCAAGGATCCTCCCAAAACCTTATTGTGTCACCTTTTCCCAGGACCCATCCAGCTTCAGCTTTGGCCACTTTTATGGATTTGATAATACTATTCCAAATGAAGGATCCAATAGGGATGTCTTTAGAGTTAAGGACATCTTGGATAGGCTGATTCTAAATATATTTGTCAAACCAGATTCGGTTCTAATATTTCTTGATGTCATAAGCTCTCCATAATTGTTTTGCTAGGAGAGTTTTATTAAAGGTTTTTAGAGTTTTAATCCCAAGCCCTCCTTTGCTCTTTGGTTTACACACTTTGTCCCAAGCAACCAAGGATATCCTCTTTTTTTCAACCAAGGATATCCTCTTTTTTTCTTCAACTCTTGACCATAGAAATCTCTTCTGGATTCTCTCCAATGCTTCAGCAAATTTAGTTGAGATACCAAATAAGCTGAGAGCATAAACAGGGAGATTCTAGAGTGTATCTTGAAGAAGCTACAACTTCCCAGCCTGAGATAAAATGGATCCTTTCCATCCAGCAAATTTTTTGTTGAGTTTGTCAATAAGCATATTCCAGAAGGAGTTTGGGGAAATAAACCCAAGGGAAGACCCAGGTAGGTGGAAGGGAGCATGTCCACCTTGCAACCAATAATTTTAGCAATTCTCTGTTGTCTTATGACCGGAGTGTTCATGAAGTATATAGCCGATTTGTCCCAATTGATTTGCTGGCCAGTAGCCAAAGCATAAGAATTAAGAGAAGTCTTGAAGGCATCAGCCTCCCCAACAAATAAATATCCCATGAGGATAGTATCATCAACAAACTGTTGGTGAGAACAAAAAACATTAGCAGAGGAAGGTTGAAGGCCTTTGATAATTTTATTCACTTTCAAATTATGGATCAATCTGCTCATGCTCTTTGCCAATATGGTGAAAAGAATAGTTGATATGGGATCTCCTTGTCTAAGCCCCCTTGACGATTTAAAGAATTTTGTAGGAGATCCATTAATGAGAATAGAAAACATAGGAGTGGAGATCAGCTCTTTGATAATTTTGATTATCTTCTCATCAAATCCAAAAGCCTCCATAATTCTAAAAAGAACTTGCCAATCCACTCTATCATAAGCTTTCACCAAATCCAACTTTATCAAACATCCTTCTTTATTAGAAGCATTGAGGGAATGAATATTCTCATGCACAAGAATGATAGAGTCCAAAATCTACCTACCAGGAATAAAACCTTTCTACTCCTCAGATATGATGAAGGGGAGGACAGCTAAAATTCTAGTAGTCAAAACTTTGGATATGATCTTATAGAAAGAGTTACATAGACTTATTGGCCTAAATTTTCTCGTTGAATCCCCCCCAGCAACTTTAGGAATTAATGCAATAAGAGTGGAATTGAATTCCTTAAGGATTCTCTTAGAGCCAAAAAATTCTTTTACCACATTGATCGTATCTTCTCCCACAATATGCCAGAATTCTTGGAAGAAAAACATAGGGAATCCATCAGGACCTGGTGCTTTATCCCCTTGAAAAGAAAAGATAGCTTTTTAAATTTCTCCAGCAGAAGGGATAGCAGAAAGTGCCTTATTCTGATTAGGATTAATGATCTTGGGAATGATATTAGCCAAATCTTGTAGTTGGGTATAATCAATATCCTTGTTCCTGGTGAGGAGCCGAGAGAAGAAACTAATAGCTTCATCCCTGATTTCATCCTTGTTAAGAAGAATTTTGTCCTCAACAATTAATCTGGAGATCCTGTTTGCAGCTTTATGTTTCAAAGAAGTCATGTGGAAAAACATAGTGTTTCTGTCCCCAGCCTCCAACCAAATTGCCCTAGATCTCTGCCTCCACTAGATTTCCTCCCTAGAAATGATGTTGTGAAGTTTGACTAATACATCATCTTCCATAGCTTTGGGATACTTTTTATAGCCCTCTTTCTGTATTGAGTTTTGGATCTATTCTAGTTCCTCCTTCAACTTTTTCTTTGAATCAAAAATATCACCAAAGACCCTCTTGTTCCATATCTTAATGTTGACTTTGATATTTTTAAGTTTTTTAGCAACTTTATACATGGCAGTTCCATTCACATCAATATTCCACCAGTTGGCAATAGATTTTTCAAGATAAGGGTGAGAAATCCACATCTTCTCAAATTGGAAAGGGAAACTTTGATTATTCTTAAAGTTCTCAGCAACAAAATAAATGGGATAATGATCCGAACCAATTCTATTGATAACAGACAGGGAGCATCTATGAGAAAGAATCCAATCATTAGTAACAAGGGATCTATCAAGTCTTACCTGAATGAGGTCTTCACCATCCCTTTGGTTAGACCAAGTGTAGGAAGCTCCATTATGATCCATATCAATAAGAGCATTGACATTGATAAAGTCCATCAAGTCAGATCTGCTATCCGGTTGAGCTTGAGTTCACCCAGATTTATCAATGCCTTGTAGAGGAGTATTGAAGTCTCCCATCACAACCAAACTATTCCTAGGGAAAGATCTTCTTTTTTGCTGGATTTTATCCCAAAATTTGCTTCTAGCAGATTTGGAATTAGGGGTATAGATATTGGTAATCACACATTCCTTTCCTTCATAGATGCTTTTAACTTTCATGGATATTATGTTACTATCTTCATCAATCATTTCTCCTGAAATAGTTTTCTTGTTCCAGAATATCACTACCCCACCAGATGCCCCATTCGAGATGCTACCACAAACTCCTCCATTTTTAAAGAAATTTAAATTCTCCACTTTCTCCTTACTCATTTTGGTTTCCTGAACAAGGATAATATCCGGTTTTTGGTCTCGAATGAGATTCTGTAATATATCTTGTTTATTGAGACCATTTAGGCCTCTGATACTCCATGATATTACCTTCATTTGGAAACCTAAGGGCAGGATTCCTTTATAGTTCACTGCCTTCCATCAGCTATGTTTTGCTTGCTCTCCTGGTCCCTATGCCATTTCATAGTTTTACATCCCAGCGGGGATTTTGAGGCACCAAAATCAGCCTTGGACCTGGTCCTAGTTTTCACCCCATTAAGGCCTCCTGCCTTCTTGTTTTTTTTCTTTTTTCCATTCCCTGTTATGTCTTCTTCTTGTTCCTCTCTGGGCTCATCTTGCATATTACTCCATAGTTTTCCTCTTTTCTGGGATGATGTGGGCGTATCAACTCCAATATTCTAGAGTAACGCATTTAGATTTACCTGAGGTGATCCAAACTTGTTACTCCTTCCAAGTTTAATTTCATGTCCTTCAAATTCATCTAAGCACTATTGATCTCTTTTTGTTATAGAACCTTGAGGGACCTCATGATGAGAGTCAATGATATTCTCAATCTCACCATCTTCAAGTATCTCTTCACTGATATCATTCTCCTCCTCCTAAATCTGTAGAGCCTCAAAAGTATTGATTGTTTTGATCTCAAACTCCCTGATTTCATTCTTTTTATCCTCCTTCAAAGGGGGGTTCTTAGGAGGGTCATTTATATCTCCTTCTGATAGTTCTGGTATATTACCAGGACATTTTCTTATTCCTTCCACTTTGTTATCTTCCTTATTATTATTCTTTTCTTTCCAAATCTGTTTGTGGGTGTTTACCGTCACAGGTTTTTTAGGGTTGCTAGGGCAGTCCTTAGCCCAGTGACCATATTTTTTGCAAGAAAATCACACAAAGGGGAGTGATTTGAACTCTATTGTTTGTTCCCATACTCCAAGTTTGGAATGTATATCAATAGCGCTAGGAAGGTCCATCTTGTGTGAAATATTAACACGAATGCGCGCATAAACCAATCTTTTGCGAGCTGCAGTCATTGGATCTATCGCAACAAGCTCCCCAAAGGAGTTAGCAATTCTTAAGAAGACATCCTCCACCCAAAATTCCATTGGCAGGCCTGGCAGCCTTACCCAAACCGGAGCAGATTCAAAGAAAGAGTCATTGAGTTCCATGTTAGGAGACCATTTTCTCATAGATAAAGAGGATTTACCAAACATCCAAGGGCCACCGCTTAATGTTGCTTCCATATCTTCCCCACAAGAGAAGGAGAAAACAAAAAATCCTCTGGACAGGGTAGAAACATCAACCTGACCTTTCATTCTCCATTTTCTCTTTACAAAAGACCTAACATCCTCAATATTGAGTCGTGGTCCGACAAACTTCCCCACTAGAGAGAAAGCCATTAAAGAAATGCTATGATCGATAACCAAATCTAGAACCTCAATAGCAATTTTACCCATTTTTTTATCAGATATATCTTTCACAAAGGGGAAGGATGATTTACCAGTCAGTTTTCCAGTTGCTTTCCTTGCAAAAAGACTACTCGAGGGTTTGGAGGCTTGCACCTCCTTTATCTTTTCTGAGTCAACTATCACAGCCTCAGGACTCGATTTTGGGGAATCTATCATCTTTTTGCGGTCAGGAGGAAGGTCTCATAGCCATGGGTCCCCATCCTGTCTCTCATCCTCATCATCCACCGCATGTCCTTGAGCTGCAGTGGCATCAGAACCAGAGGATCTAGCTTCGTTGTTCCCTCCATTTCCAGTTTTCAAATTTCCCTCTGCTTTCGCTGTTCCCTCCATTTTCAGCCCGAGAAAATGGATCAATTAGTCATACTTTCTTCAAATTATGTTGTTCTATCTAAATAAATTGCAAATTTGGCCTTATGATCACCATAGGGTATCCCTTCACATGCACCAAGAAATTCTACTATTGCTTCGTCATTCTGAAACTAGTATAGGTGTGCTCTTTCCTGTTGTCCCCAATCTACAATGTCTAGAAACACAAGAGGTATATTTTCTCCTTCATCCAAATAAGAAACTATGGTTATAGCACATATGCAAGTGTCTCTATCATTTGTCAATGAATTTGTATCAATATCTTTCTCATCACAAGGAACGTCCTCTTCTATGCATGTCTTTGTATTAGATGCTTCTTCATTTAGTCATCCACTAGCTAATGGCAAAGGTCTCCTATTTACTTCAACTAGATTCATGAGATTATGACTGATTGATCCTAGTTCTAATTGGTTAATGAGAAAGTTGCGATGTCATGAATGAAACTCCTTTTCCATATCTAGATTTAAGCCATCTGATTCAATCAACTTGGTGGGAATCACATAGACCACTAATGCCACTTCTTCCTGGTGTGTTTTTTTTACATCCCTTACGATACTTTGGTAACTCTACTCACTTCATGGTGTCTGAACATGTGTAACCTCATTGGGATCATGATCTTGTTATTTATTATTGATAACTTTCCTAGGAGGATTTTGTGTGACCAAAGGAAGATTAGGTAGGGATTTTTCACTATCTTTTCTTGATGGTTTTTATTCTACTTCATTATATCCCAAACCCTAATTTTTTGGACTCTTTGATGGTAGAATTGGTTCTAAAACTCCTTGATGTTGTGTTCCTAAGCCTATAGTACTGTCATATCCATGCTTTGATAACATTTGATAACCTTTCCCATACTAGTCCAAAGGGACTTGAGTTGATTGATAATGTTCTTCATCTTGATACAACCATTTGCATATATCTTGTTCTACAAATTCCTCATCTAGTCTTCCCCATCTAACAAAAGAACAAGAAGGTGGATATTGAACTACTTCTTTTCCTTTACATTGATCAATGGGATTCAATGATGGTTTCCCAAAAGATTTCAGGGATAGTAGTAGCTAGCCAATGCAAAGTCCCTCTGAATAGGAATACTATCCACATCCCTTGTCTTGAATATGTAATTGTGTGTTAGATACTAAAGGTGTGGATGTGTCTACCATTGTCAAATATTTAAGTTGTGATGTGGGTGGAGGTGCTTGATTTATCGGGACTTGTTTTTCCAGACTGGTCTTTAGATTATTGCAATGTTGGAAGGATCTAGATCTCCCAATATTGTTATTTGAATGCCATTATAGGGGAACTTGACACAATGATGAAATGTGGAAGGCATCACATGCATGACATGTATCCAAGGACAACCTAATAGCATGTTGTATCCCAATTCTCTATCTAGGACCTAAAATGTAGATTCTGTAATAACTGGCCCAACTTGCACAGGTAAAGTAACCACACCTTTTGATGGGTGCTCCTCGTCATCATAGGCCTTAATTCTTATCTTCTTGGTAGGGTCAATATAATTTTATAAATATCTCAAAGCCTTGATCATGTTCAAAGTACATATGTTTAAACTAGCTCCACCATCTATCAGCACTCTCTTAATTATTTTATTATGAATGACAACTTCAAGATGTAAGGGAACATTATGTAATAGTATATCAGTCAAAATATCATATTCTGTGAAAGCAACATGGGGAGCCACAACTAAGTTCCCGACCATAGGTTGAAATTTTTTTTCATTGATCTCTTGAAACAACTTACTCATGAAGTACTTTATCTAGGATGGCCTTATGAGCTAGGGAAGTTTGTAGCACCTCAAAGGTAGATATTTGTGTGAGAGTTTTCTTAATTTTCTCTATGACATTATAGTTTCCCATTGGTGGAGTAGGATTCAAAGGGATCCCCTGAAGTTTGACCTTGGAGCATTGAGTGACTACTGCACAATCAATATTCTTGGGCTTGACAATGATAGTAACAACTGTTTTGTCTACCTAACTAAGGGTATTGATAGTGTAATCATAGGAGACTCACGTATAGTTTTCCTTGTTATCCTATGAGTCTAAACTTGAAGCTTTCCACTTATCATGTTTAACAAATAGATCATTGAAAATGATGTCTTTTGAATTATATGACCCTTTAGTATTATTAATCATAAAAATTGTTATCGTTCCACCAAGACAATTTAAAGAGACCTGGCTCATAAGGTTTTTCTTCATTTAGTTTTATCAAATTGTTCTTGACTAATTTCTTGAGTCTTGATTCTATAGTTTCTCCTAGTGGTGTGTAATTTCATCTCAGCAAATTATTTCTAGGAGGTCGAGGATTGGAGGATTATTTTGCATTTGTTGAGGTTGTATTGTTGTCTTGTGGATTCTTGTTTTGAGTGAAAGGATTAGCAGGTCCTTGTAAAGAAATGACTGGTTAAACTCTATTCACTACTTGTGCATCCACAACTCCATCATTTGTCACGTTCTTGTTCTTTTACCAATATCTAGACCTATCATTGCTAGTGTTTCCCGATTTATTGATTTTTCAGGATTCCTTTCTCAATTAGACCTTTTTCACACTTCAGACCCTTCTTAGTGACTTGATAGAATAAGTTCAAACATTGAATTTGTAACAAATACTTGATCTCTCAGATGAGATTGTCTATGAATATGTCCACTTTTTCCTTTTTTGGTATATGAGAGGGGTATCTCTGAGCAAGAGAGCACCATCATTTCAAAAAATAAGTGAAAGAGTCCCCTTCATTTTATTTTGTTGTACATGTTAGGATAACTGGTGAACAACTAAGAGGGGGGGGTGAATCAATTGTTAACAGATTATAATATTTAATCCACTTAATAACCCTTAAACAGATTAAGTACCAGTAAAGCAAAAACAGATACCAGTAAACAATACAACTTAACAATTAAACAAATAATCAATGCAAAGAAACCATACCACATAACATCATGATTTGTATGTGGAAAACCTAAAAAGGGAAACACCACGGTGGGAAGCCTACCCATAGTCAAATGATACTTCTGCAGAAAGTATGTGATACAATGACGGGCCTGCACATGCAGGAAAGCACACTACCTAGAGCATACTGCTCATTACAAAAGAGTCTCATGAACTACAGAAAGACTACAACCATATCAGGATAAATGGACAACAATCTAATAGAGTGAACTGCTAGAAATAGCATCTACTATGCTTGATTACAGTCTCAGTTAAGCTCAATACCGGAGGCCTTTGACCTCTTCCTTAATCCCAATTCGATCACCTATGATCAACCAAGTCTCCTTCACATATGATATTGCATTTAAAGACCACAAACACTTATTCCATTCCATGCCACGATCTACAATGAGATCTTACATCATTTTATACAAACCCTAAGGCCTAAACCAATTAGGTCGGCCACCTAAAAGATATTACAATAAGATCATTACATAGATTAATATTACAATGATATGCCATGTCATCTTAAGACCAAAATAACAATAATAAATCCATAAATCATTTTGAAACATCCCGGTAATGTGTAGAGTACACGTTAGCATGATACTGGTCCATAACCTAGATAGGTACCAGACCTATTCTGGGTCCACCACACCAAAGCAATGTCTTCAAGCAGTTGAAGCATGATCAAAGAACATCTTCAGCATCCTAAAATCCATGTAGAAGTTGCACCAACACCAATTATGCATCATGTCAAGATTCCTCAATGAGAGCTCTGCCAGTAAAGCCTTAAACTAGTGTCAGTAAGGGTTTACCAGAGTGTATGATAGCATATGATTAACAAGTAAATACCATCTGACCAAGACATTCTCTAGAAGAACGTACCACATGTAACCAATCACATTCCATAGATCAAAACATGCTGGAAGTGTCCAACAGATAGTCTCTTCTGTCGATAACACTGGATCTTCTACCGGTAACCAAAACCTATATGTCTATAACAAACTATAACAACTAGTGTTGACATCAATGACAAAACATCAATGCAACACATAATCAATTCATCCAATAATGCCAACAATCTCCCCCTTTGGCGTTGATGGCAACACTAGATGTAAAAAACATGTAAGTACCAATAAATGCCAAACAAGTCTCCCCCTGTGGAAGACAACCAACAATCTCCTGAATATCAATAACTCTCTCCCTAATGTATACAGCTCCTTTTCTTATTTTTCACATCAATATCTCTCCCCCTTTGACATCAATGCTAGAAATCTGACAAAAATATCAAATAAAGAATATAAACCTCTGTATCTCAAAGATGACTACTCCCCTTGAGTAGTAGCACCATTCATCAATGTTGGAATGAATTATATCTTTGATAATGCATGTCGGACTTATGACAAACTGCATCAATCAAGTCTCTGTTGGAGGGGCATAAACACCTAACCTGTCTCTCAAATACTCAAATGATTCCTTAGACAATGGTTTAGTGAATATATCTGCAATCTGTTCTTTAGTGCTCACATAAACCAATTTGACTTACTTTTCTTCTACCTTGTCCTTCAAAAAGTTATACTTTATTGATATATTCTTAGTCTTAGAGTGAAATACCAGATTCTTAGACATGTCAATAGCTGCAGAGTTATCACAATAGATAACTACCGGTTCACTACAATTTACCCTGATATCCTTCAACATTTGCTTCATCCACAAGACTTGAGTGCAATTAGTTGATGCTACAACATACTCAGCTTCTGCAGTAGGTAAAGAAATGCATGACTATTTTTTGTTGATCCATGAAACCAATTTCTTTCCAAGAAAGAAAGCTCCACCAGAAGTGCTCTTCCTGTCATCAGTATATCCTACCCAATCTGAGTCACTGTATGCACATAAAGTGAAATCATCATTTTTAGAATACCATAAACCATATTCTGTTGTTCCTTGCAAATACCAGAATATCCTCTTTACTACACATTCATGATTTCCTTTAGAATTACTTTGGTATCTTGAAATAATACTTACTGCATTCATAATAGCCGATCTAGTTTGAGTTAAATATAATGGACCACCAATCATAGACTTATATCTTATCAGATTTATCGGTATAGAAGTATCCTTGATAGATAATTTCTCACTTGTCACCATAGGAGTACTTACCAGTTTGGAATTATCCATACCAAACTTCTTCAACAATTCCCTCAGATACTTAGTTTGACAAATAAAAATGCCTTTGTCAGTTTGAGTAATTTGCATACCTAAGAAAAATTTCATCTCACCAATCATGGACATTTCAAATTCATTCTTCATATTGTTAGAAAATTCCATGCACAATTTATCTTGTCCTCTAAAAATGATATCATCAAGAAATACTTCAATAATCAAAATATCATTGTCAGTGATCTTATAATATAAATTACTATCAGCACTACCTTTAGTAAAACCAAGCTTCAAAAGATATTTATCCAATCTTGCACACCAATCTCTAGGAGCCTGTTTCAATCCATATAAATATTTTTTCAATTTGCAAATCATATCTTTATCATCTGTCAGTGAAAATCTATCAGGTTTCTCAATGTATATTTCTTCTTCAAGTTCACCATTCAAAAATGCATATTTAATATCCATTTGATAAACCTTATAATTCTTATAAGCAACATAGGCAAGAAATAGTCTAACAGCTTCAATTCTAGCTACAAGTGCAAATGTCTCAACATAATCAATTCCTTCCATTTAAGAATATCCTTTACAAACCAATCTAGCCTTGTTTCTTACAACTTGACCATCCTCATTTAGTTTATTCCTAAAAACCCATTTAGTTCCAATAACATTCTTATTTTTAGGCCGGGGAATTAAAGACCAAGTCTCATTCTTCTCTATCTGATATAATTCATCTTCCATATCCTTTAACCAATGTTCATCCTTGAAAGCTTCAATAATAGATGTCAGTTCAACTTGAGAAATAAGACATAACTCTTCATTTTCTAGTCTTCTTCTTGTCATAACTCCCTTGTTCCTATCTCCAATGATTTGATCTTCAGAATGATTTAACCTTATATACCTTGGTGTCTTCTGAACTTCAGGTTCATTGCTCTGATCATCACTCACAATTGAATTTTCTGATTGTGTCAGTGTAACTGTCTCAGTTTCTTGTACCGGTTGAGGCATTATCGGTTCAGTTATGATCATTTCCAATGCTGGTTCCCTATCATACGATATAGAATGATTTATGTACTTCTCATCTACTTTCACATTAGCACTCTCCACAATTTTCTGCAATCTTTTGTTATAACATCTATATGCTTTGCTTTGAATTGAATAACCAAGAAATATCCCTTCATCACATCTAGGATCAAACTTTCCAATTGAATCATCTCTTTTGATATAGAATTTACTTCCAAAAATTATGAAATACTTAATAGTAGGTGTATGTCCAAACCATAATTCATAAGGAGTCTTACCGGTTTCATCTTTGATGTGAACTTTGTTGAATGCGTAGACTGCTATACTCATTGCTTCTCTCCATTAGATATGAGGCAATTTGTCTTCCATCATCATAGATCTTGTTGCATCCAAAATGGTTCTATTATTTCTTTCCACTACTACATTCTGCTGAGGAGTCTTAGGTGTCGATAATTGTCTCCTGATTCCATTTGTCTCACAATATCTGTTAAATTCATGAGAAGTGAACTTACTGCTATGATCTGATCTTAGACATTTGATTTTTAATCTAGTTTTTGTTTCAACATTTTCTCTAAAGATCTTGAATTTCTCAAAAGCTTCAGACTTATCCTTAAGAAAAGTCACCCACATCATCCTAGAATAGTCATCAATAATCAACATGAAATACCTATCACCTTGAAAGTTTCTAGTCCCGTCTGGACCACATAAGTTAGTGTGAATCAAATCAAGTGCATCATTAGATTTATCATGTATGCTCTTAAAATAAGTTCTAACTTGATTTCCCAATTGGCATTCCTTACATACCGGATTATGAAGCTTCATAATCTTAGGTATATCACTAACTATCTTAGTTGAACTGATCTTAACAATACAATCAAAATTAACATGACACAACCTCTTATGCCATAACCATCTCTCATCAATATGAGAAATCAAACATGTCTTATTACCACTATTCAAGTGAAATATATTACCTCCAGTCTGAATACCAGTTGCAATCTCCAAACCAATCTTGTTAATGATTTTGCATTTTCTATCTTTAAACTGGAGTTGGAAACCCTTGTCCACCAATTGATCAACACTCAAAATATTATGCTTTAAACCTTCTACATAATAGACATTATCAGTGTTATGCTTACCATCCAAAGAAATAATACCTCTAACTCTGATCATACATGCTTTGTCATCTCCAAATCTGACTTGACCACCATTGTATTCTTGCAAGGATAGAAATTTCCCTTTATCTCTAGTCATATGATGTGAGCATCCACTATCAATTACCCATTCATCCTTATCTTCAAATTTTTTTGTCAGGGCCTTTTCTTCATTTATGATAGCCGGTTCCGGTTCATCTTCCTTTAAAGCATAGAACATGCATTCATTTCCATTTTCAGATCCACTAGCAGGGTCTTCTGCCAGTTCATCTCCAGAGTCATTAGTTACTCCTTCCTCATCCGCTATGTAGCATTATTTACTATTCTTGAATCTATATATGTTTTGGTTAGGCTTAAATGATTTCTTAACTCTTTCCTCAAACCTTGCATTCCTTTTAGGACATCTAGATGCAAAATGACCAATCATATTACATGAAAAAAAATTAAAAGGTGCTTTTCCTTCATACTTACTTCATGTCAGACCTTTAGGTACTCTTCTAGAAAATAAGGCTTCAAGTTGCTCAAATTCTTCATCTTCTTTCCTCATGTCTTCCAATTCTTTTTCATATAAGACTTTCCAATCACTTTTGTATGTAGACGATGATGATAATGCATGAAAAGCGGTTTTAGACTTTATAGCTCCAGAGGGTCCAAATTCTTCAAGCTCAAAAGCAGATAATTTCCCAATTAGAATGTCTTCGTTAACTAAAGATATTTCTATTGTTTTGAACTCATTAACTGCAGTTGCCTTCATCTTGTAAGTTGGTGGAAGGGCTCTCAATACTTTGGAGAATATTTCATCTTCACTCATAAAACCTCCACAACATTGAATTCCCATAATAATCTCATTTACTCTTTCCATAAACACAACAATTCTTTCATTATCTTCCATCTTCAAGTTTTCATATCTTACCCAGTAGCCATCAATTTTGGCAATTTTGACAGTAGGATCACCTTCATTCAGAGTTTGCAATTTGTCCCACATAACCTTTGCCGATGATTTATCAGTCAATCCCATGATCTGTTGATTAGTAAGTGCACACAAGAGGGCTTCTCTAGCTCTACAATCATTTTCAATATTCTTGTCCAAGTCTACAGGAGAAGGATTGCTAGATGCTAGATCATAAGGTGTGTATCCTTTCTCAGCAATCTCCCAAATATCCTTCCTAAGACATCTAAGATGAGTCTCGATTCAAATTTTTCATATCCCATAATTTGTTCCATCAAGCTTAGGGATTTCTCTTCTGAAAATATTTGTCGATGGATTAGAAGTGTTAGTTGCCATAGGATCTACCTCAATCGGTTATGATTCTGCAAAAGAGGACTAAATCTCTAATACCAATTGTTAGGATAATCGGTGAACAATTGAGAGGGGGGGTGAATGAGTTGTTAATAGATTATAACATTTAATCCACTTAACAACCCTTAAACAAATTAAGTACCGATAAAGCAAAAATAGATACCAATAAACAATACAACTTAACAATTAAATAATAATCAATGCAAAGAAACCATACCACATAACACCATGATTTGTACGTGGAAAACCTGGAAAGGGAAAAACCATGGTGGGAAGCCTACCCACAGTCAGATGATACTTATGTAGAAAGTATGTGATACATTGAGGGGCCTACACATGCAGGAAGGCACGCTGCCTAGAGCGTATTGCTCATTACAAAAGAGTCTCATTGACTATAGAGAGGATACAACCATCTCAGGATAAATGGACAACAATCCAATAGAGTGAACTGCCAGAAATAGCATCTACCATGCCTGATTACAGTCCCAGTTAAGCTCAATACTGGAGGCCTTTGACCTCTTCCTTAATCCCAATTCAATCACCTATGATCGACCAAGTCTCCTTTGCATATGATATTGCATTTCAAGACCACGAACACTTATTCCATTCCATGCCACAATCTAAAATGAGATTTTACATTATTTTATACAAACCCTAAGGCCTAAACCAATTAGGTCGGCCACCTAAAATATATTACATTAAGATCATTACATAGATTAATATTACAATGATATGCCATGTCGGCTTAAGACCAAAACAAGAATAATAAATCCATAAATCATCCTGAAACATCCCGGTAACGTGTAGAGTACATGTTAGCATGATACTAGTCCGTAACCTAGATAGGTACCAGACCTATTTTGGGTCCACCACACCAAAGCAATGTATTAAAGGAGTTGAAGCATGATCAAAGAACATCTTCAACATCTTAAAATCCATGTAGAAGCTGCACCAGCACCAATTATGAATCTTATCAAGATTCCTCAGTGAGAGCTCTACTAGTAAAGCCTTAAACTAGTGTCAGTAAGGGTTTACCAGAGTGTATGATAGCATCCGACTGCCAAGTCAATATCATCTAACCAAGACATGCTCCAAAAGCACGTACCACATGTAACCAATCACATTCCATAGATAAAAACATGTCAGAAGTGTCCAACAGATAGTCTCTTCTGCCGATAACACTGGATCTCCTACCAGTAACCAAATCCTATCTATCGGTAACCAACTATAACAACTAGTGTTGATATCAATGACAAAACATCAATGCAACACATAATCAATTCATCCAATAATTCCAATAGTACATAGGTCTATCAATGTTACTAGATTGTTTATATTGTGTGCATAGTTTGTGATAAAATGTTTTGCCTATTCTCCCCATGATGTTATTATCAGGGGTAAGTGTGAAAACCATTTTAAAGCCTAACCTCCAAGACTTTTAGGGAATAAGTGCATCAAATATGTATCCTCATCTACCACCTTTATGTAGGTTGTAAATAATTCTCTGATATGATCTCTCAACTTTCCTTTCCCTCGATATTTTTCAAAATTTTGGTGCTTCAAAGTGTGGAGGGAATGGTGGCATGTACAGTGTTCGATCAAATAGATATGGTCAAAGATCTTCCATGGTATAACCTTTTTTTTCATTTCCAGTCTGAAGATTGATCATCTGTTTCACAAATTCTGGACTTGTTGGGCAAGGATGTATGTTTGGGTCAATGGTGTGTTTGATGCATAAGTGTTTCCAACAAAAGGATTTGTGTTTGTATATACTGATGATTGTGGAAACATCAAATGGTTATGAAGTTGTGCATTACTGGTTCCACTTGGTGCTAAAAAGTATGTAAATTATGTGCTAACATTTGGTTGTGTCAAAGCAAAAGGATTAGTAGATCCTTGATTCAAATTGCGACTACTGTAAGTTGATCTTAGAGAGACTGACACCATCGGTTATGTGGTATATGTTGGTACTAAAATCTAAGAGATACTAGTCAGACTCCAAGAGGATGTGTTTGAGATATTCGCAGTTGTTTGAAATATGACATTGGCATATGTTTGTGATGTTACATTAGGACCCGAGGATGTTGTACCAGAATTTAAACTCTAATAGAAGCCAAAATGGCTTGCGTCGATGTTGTTTGTGTGTTTTGGATTATACCCTAGGTAGAACTAGAGGCCATTGGATGTGTCTGAGATGAACCTGGTGTGTAATTCATGTTTTGATGTAAGGTGATTCCAAGGGGTAAGATCATTGTGACATCAAATTTAGATAGTATTCTAGCCCCATTCTACAGTAGTAGTGAAATATATCTATTGTTGTCATGGTTAATAAGGGCATTAAGGATCACAAGGACATGTGGATCTTGTTGGGCTGCCTCAAGTTCTTCGGTTGTCAAATTGTGTTGTAATTTGGTCATTGAGGGTAAATTGTCTTGGTTTGTTGGTAAAGGGGGTAGGGTTGCCCCTCCCCAAGATTTTCCTCATGAGTGTGTATATATGTTCATTGTGCTCGTTGGATTAAATGTAGGGTCACTGTTGGGATGCATTTGACTCTTAGATGTTTGTGATCGAGTAACGGGCATAAGGGTGACCTAAGGACATAATGTAGACTCTATGATGGGTTATGACACTTATAGGGACCTAAGGATAATCTAGGACACACAACATAAGGAACCTAGGGATAATTATGGAGTATGCAAACTATATGGAAGCCTAGGGACAACTAAGGACATGCAAACTATAAGATCATAAGGATAATGAAGGACATGCAAATTGTGGGATTCTAAAAAAAATGGACATGCAAACTATGGGATCCTAAAGGAAATGAAGAACATCCAAACTATGGGATCCTAAAGAATTTGGATAGGTTTTTCAATCACGGAAAGATGGGAGGTGGTATTAATCTTCATAGTTATCCTGAAATTTTTTTCTAAGGACCTAATGTTGTTTTGGACAAATACGACGAGGTAAACTAACAAATGCGAAATACTAACTGAATGGTTGCAAAACACTAACAAGACAAATTAATTATTTTTTTATTTATTTGGGTTTCAGGTCTGTGTAAAACCCATTTATCTTAATCAAAAACACTAATATGATGAATTCAAAATGCTATTTAGATGGATGCAAAACCCTAACTAGACCAATGTGAAATTTTGAGTTTTCAATGATGTTTTTAGTGTTTGTACTATTCTCAATTTTTCATGACAGCCTAAGATTCTCTATGGCTCAGTGAAATGTGAAATTGCAGGCAATCAGAAGATGGTGTGGCTGAAATAAAACAAAAATAGACAAGAACAAATCTTATGGTTAGCCAATACAATGTTTGTTGGTTCCCACTGCAGATAAATCTGAGTTGCACTTATTCAGAGTAGACATCTTAGGAATTTGGTAGTACTAGCTCCCCTCCACAACACTCATTTCTCGGGCATACCAAATTTTGGATACCTAGAGATATGAAGATCTAAAGGAACTTATATCTTTACTAAGAACCATGAAATTGTGGGGTGGCTTCAGAGGTCCAACCTCCTATGCCAATAGATAGAAGGTTTTTGACAATTAAAACAAGAGATTTCTAGTTCGAGCATCCATTCAGGTGGCCATACATGTGGTTTTTCTCTCTTATAAAGTTCTCCTAGCCTTTGTGGTTTTTACGCACCACTATGGGTACTTGAGGAGACATACATCAGTATGACACATCGTAGCCTATTGTCTGAGAGTTTCCTCACAAACACATTTATTTATAATGGTTTGGAAAGGCTTGGCCTTAGCCTCATTACCACTTGGATCGTTCCCTCTCACCTGGCCTTATGGGCTACATGGGAGGCAGACCCTATAAAAGGTAAACACAAAAGAGCCTATTGCTCAAGAGATGACAAACAATTTTTAATTTTAGTGCACCAATGGAAGTGTTATCTACTCTAGAAATCACAGACAGACAACTAAACTACCTATGGAAAGAAATGATTAGTAGTTTTATAATATAACATTTGATTGCTTGTAATCATCTTTACTCAACTCCAATAGGCACACACTACACACAAAAAATTAATAACACAGAAAACAAGCAGACATAGACGAACAACTAAACATAAATAATGAAAAATAAGTAACAAAATAAAAGCCCCAATTATACAAATGCAAAATAGGCAAACAACAAATGTGAAACAAGAAATAGATAGATACGAAACTATTAAATAACAAATGCAAAACACTGAATAGATGAATGTGACACATAATATAAAATAATGCAAAAAGTTAACAAAACAAATGTGAAATATTGATGATACCAATGCAAAATACTAATGATACCAACATGAAATTTTGTAGACATGCATGCAAAAATCTGGAAGTTAATGCAAAAAGTTGTATGAAATCTGCAAAATTTGAGAACTAGAAATCCAAATCAATAAGTTTGTATCTTCACGTCAAGTTCAACAAAATGTTTACGAGAGAATAGCAACATAAACAATAAGATTTAATGAGTCAACCACCGAAACTCAAATCCAATTGACAAAATCCATAAGCACAATAAGAAACATGCAAATCAATAATTGAATAACAAAATCACACAATGTGATCTGATGATGGATCACAAAATGTGATCCGAAATTTTGATGCAAAAAAAGACACATAATCAAATCCAGAAGCAAATATTTGATAAACTTATGGATTGTAGAAATCTAATGAAATTAAAATCAATTTAGTCAAACACAATCAATCACCAAATGCACATAAGCTCCTATTGCTCTTCTCTTCCTTGTGTAATGTTGGCTCTCAAAGTCATGCTTGATAACCTACAAATATGATAGCAGAAGAATTCAAAGATAATGGTTGACGGAAAAAGGGAGATTGATGATGAATTTATAGAGATTGGAGAGAATTGATTGAGCAATGACACTGAGGTGAGCAAAAAAATTGATTAATAGTTAGAGAGGTGATTGTGGAAGTTAACTAAATTAATTAATTAGTCAGAAGAGGTGGAACTTAGGGGTGAGTGTTAGTTAGAAATTAGCATGCATAATAGGAATTTATCATGAAATTGCTTTTAATCTAAATTCAGATTTATAATTGATTTAAAATTGATTTTCGAAAATATCCAATATCATGCACATGAAGCAAAATTAGAATTTGAGAATTTAGAATTTAGAAGTGAGAGATGAATTAGAATAAATAAATTAATGAAATTTATTTAATTTAGAAGACATAGTTAGTTAATTAAATAATTTAAAGAAATTATTTAATTATAGGAAAGAATAGAAATTGAATTAAATTAAATAATAAAGATTATTTAACTAAATTTATAGATTTGAAATTAATTAAATAAAATATTTAATTAATTTAAAGAGGAAAATTTGAATGGTTAAATGATTAGAGGGAAATTAGAAGAAATTGAATAATTGGTATTAATGAAGTGTGATGATTGAAACTAATTTAAAATAATAATGTTAGATTAATTAAAAAATTAAAGAATTGTCTAATTAATAAAGAGGAATATTTAGTGTGTTAATCAAGAGACGTTTTTAGGTGTTTATACCTTCCAAAAGAATTTTCTCATTTTTTGAATGAGTTTCAGATTAGTACCAACTAAGAGGGGAGTATATGACATATGATATATTGACAAAGAAGAGAAGACAACTTTTAGAAGAGTGATTCTTCCTGCCCATGTGAGTCATTTTCCTTTCCATGATGTCATCTTCTTATCCATCTTCTCTCTCAATTTATTTCAAAACTTATTTGACCTATTCCCCTTATCTAGGGGAAGGCCAAGATAGGAACAAGGCAATTGACCTAGTCTGAATGCAAGGGTATTCAAAATCAATCTTTCCATAGGGGGTTCAATTTGAAAGGGAAAGATACCTAATTTTTCCTAATTAACCAATTGGCTTAATGCGAGTGATATAAGTGAGCAGCTTCTTGGGCCTCACTAGCTCCAAAAAGTTTAATATCATCAACAAATTGTGGATGAGTGATGGGTTGCATTGAATTAGTGACTCTGATTCCTTTAATATGACCAATTATTGTGCTTTGCATATGCTTCTACCTAAACCTTGAACCATGATGATGAAAAGAAAGGGAGAGATTAGATCACCTTATCTAATCCCTCTAGAAAAATCAAAGAAACCTTCGGGATTCCCATTGATAAGAACCGGAAATCTTGGAGTGGAGATGCACAAAAAATGAGATTTATCCACTATCTAGAGAAACCAAAAGCCTTCATGCATTTACAAAGGAATCTACAGTCAACTTTGTCATAGGATTTCTTTATGTCTAGTTTTACAATCATGCTCTATTGCTTATTATTTTGAATTGAATAAATGGATTCCTAAGAAATGATGATTCCATCCCGAATTGATTTTCTAGGTACAAAACTAGTTTGTTCCTCTGAAATGATGAAAGAAAGAATTATCTTCAATCTATTGGCCAAAGTTTTGATAAATATTTTGTAGATAGTGTTACAGATAGCAATTGTTCTATAGTCCTCTAAGCCCTCTATGATCTCCTTTTTGGGAATGATAGCAATAAAAGTGTGATTAATTTCCTTCAGAAACCTCCCAAATTTCTAGCTCCTTCAATAGCATCTACTAATTTAGCCCCCATTATGTGCCAACATTTCTAGAAAAAAAACAATTGGGAAACCATCTGGACTAGTGGCTTTATCCAGGGTTTAGTTACTCCAAACCAAGCTTGATCTCCTCAATTGTGAATGGGGCAATTAACATTTTTTTTTTATCCTCAGAGATCAAATTAGGAATATTTTCTAGCATAGATGGCTAAGCTTCAAGGTTGGAACTATCCCAATTATTTAGGATATTTTTTGTCTCCATAAAGTCTCCTCTTTTGATAGAATCTCTTCATGTTTACCCAAGAGATCCTTCTCTTTAAGGAATTTAGTTTGATCCATACCATCCTTTATGACTTCCTCATTTAGAAGTTCAATTTATTTCTCAGTGCTTCTCTTAACTACAAAGATGTCCTTGAAATGTGTGTTTTGTTCCAGACCAATAATTTTTGTTTGATATATTTCAACTTTGAGACAAATTAGAAGAGTTTTAATCCTATGAAATGACTCTCCCTCCACCAAATATCAATCAAATTAAGAAAATTATTATCCTTCATCCACATATTTTCAAATTTGAATGGATAGTTGAGGGGCTCCTTAGAAGTGAGTAAAATCAACAAGACAAGGAAATTATCAGATCTTGAATATGGCATAATGGAGGACTTCATATCCATATGAAAGGTAGTTAAGTCTCGTCTAAAGAGAAATCTAATCTAATTTCTCAGCAATGTGATTGAAACCCAGATATTCCAAGCGAATTTGCCATTCTCTAGTTGCAAATCTAGTAGACTATTTCTAAACACCCAATCTCTGAAATCAATCTGAGGCTACAATTCCTTTTATATCCCCCCTTTTATCATAAAGGTGAATAATTACATAAAAATATCCACCAAGAATTGTATGGGGGAGGGGATTATGACTCATGAATCCATCTAGTTCTCCCCAAGCCTTTTTTTCTTGAGAGTAGCAGTAGGTCCATAAATGATGATCAACTGAAATTTCAAAGTGTATCTAATTGTAATGATAATTCCACTTAGCCAAGATCTGCCTTTCGAAGAAAATTCAAAGGAGACCCTTCTAACTTTCCAAAGAATAGCCAAACCACCCAAGGCACCTTGAGCTTTAACTACCTCCATGTCCCAGACATCCAACATTTTATTGATTATAGAAACGTCTTCTTCTGAGAGCTTGGTTTCCTATAATAGGACTACAACTTTAGTTATACTTATGATGCACTTAACGAAGCATAGGATCTTCCCCTTCCCAACATTTAAGATTTATGTGATCTTTTTTGAAATGACCTTTATCTTTCCCAACTTTTGATCTTAAGGCTTTAAGTGATTTCCTAACTCTCTTCTTAGTAGTTGCCACGAACCATATTATCTATAATTATTTGATTAGGAAAATCATACTTATTTTTCATTTATGAAATGAAATGGAAATGAAATTTTAAGTAAAATTGGATGATAATGAAATGGAGATTTAAATGCAATGGAATGACTTAAATTGTTTTTTTTTTTGAAATGTAAATGCAATTGAATGATCAGTATTATTTTTATTATTAAATTGGGGATCGTCATTGCTAATAAGTAATTGAGTGCAAGTGAATACGGAAACATGTGAATGCGAATGAAGATGAGAACATGGTTAAGGTAGAGTTTCTTTAGCTCATGGACTTCGCTAGAATAGATGAAATCTCACACACCACTTTAGAATAAATATATGTATTTGTTGCATGATTTGATCTGACAATTTAATCAAATCTGAGTTTTCACGAGTGACTGCAAAAACAATATGTTTTATTTTAAAGTAAGTTTTACTTTTAAAGTATTAGATTTAATATGATTATTGATTGTAGATTTATATGTTTTTGTGTGCAAATATGTGTGAATGGATGAAATAATGTACTTATTTGTTTACTTGTGTATATATATAAATAATTATATAGATATATATATATATATATATATATATATATATATATATGTATATGAGTTGTAGTATTGAGACGATCATATACATGTATATGTGTATATAATTATGATATATATATATATATATATATATATATATATATATATATATATATATATATATATATATATATATATATATAATATATTAATGGTGGCGGACTTATTAATAAGCTTGTGCTTATAGAAAACAAACTGCATTGATAGCAGTGGGATTCGATAGTAATATCGACTACCCATGTAGAAAAAATCCACGTGAATGGAGGTGAATACCCCATGTAACATGTGCATGAATAAATGCAGTGGGAGTCGATGTGTAGGATTGACTGAGCATTTGCCTAGCCTACCGAATTCATGGAGTTTGAAGCAAATTATGATTGTATTGTTAACTGAGCCTACGTGGTAGGATTGAATACTGCATGCCATACAAATGCTTTGGGACTGTTAGATGTGTTTCCCCGGTGGTATAATTAACAGTTGGAATAAGCACAAATCAAGGAATTTGTAGTTGGGAAAAACAACATAAATAAGACTTTTGTTTTTGGTAACACAAACACAAAATGACTGTATTGGAAATAGAGAGAAAAGAAGAATATTGGAAAAACTTAGAAAGAAGGCAGAAAAAGAACACAGTCAGTAGATTTTCAAGAAGAGCTAGCATTTGTCATCTCATATTTGGCTCTAAAATTCACAGGTAGGCTCTATTTCAGACATTGTTTTATATTAGAAATCCAAAGAGAAAATATTGATTTGTTTTGAATAGATTTAGACGATAACATATAAAGGAATTAGAGTCGTCATATGAAACCATAAAGATTTGTTATTAGAATACATTCATATAAAGGTATATGCAATAATAAGATATTTTCTGTAAATATGTGTCATTTAAAGTGTAAATCTTAGAATTAGATAATAAAAAACATGTAGAAAGATAGAGAACTTATGCATTGTGAACTTGGAAATTTGAAAACCATAGAAAATGGAATACAATTTAATGTATGATTACGCTATTTGGATTTTATGAGAACTAGATAAAAGAATGTGTACTCATAACTTCTATTTTTAAAATTTTTTTTTGTTTATATGCTAAATATGTATTCATGTGTTACACCTTCTTGCTTTAAATTTGTTTTTCAAAATTGTTTGTAAAAGTTGAAAAATGAAAAGATTGTCTTCTTTTATATTATATTATTATCATGCGAGAAATAAGAAGCTAGAGCTGAAAAGTGAAAGATTGTCTTCTTTTATATTCATTTTTTATATCATACGAACAATAGGAAAGCTAGATATGTTTGTGTTTGTGGTAAATTTACCTTCTAGGATGGGTGTTGAATGTGGAATTACAGAGAGAATAGTTTACTTTTCCAAACTATATTTTATTGCTATGCATGGCATTATACTCAGCTGAGTAACTTATTGACTATTGAAATAGATGGATATACTTATTTACAGTCTCTACCATATCCTTTATTGATCTTTCTTGTTTCTTAATGGAATTAGAAAATTGAAAATGCATGTATCATTCTAGGCATGCACCAGATTCCATCGTGTTTAGCGAATTATTTTTGCGAAGTAATTCATGCAGGGTCGGGTATTCTAAATTTATTAAGAATTCCGAGGAAGTGTATACTTCAAGGTTGGGTGGAAAAAGCACCTGAATCTTGTTCTCATCTTCATTCTAAAGATTGAATTGAAGTTAGCTTTGCATTGAAGATCAATGGATTCATCTCATCTTTTACTTTGTATTATTCTTGTTATTTGAACTTAAGGCATTTGAAAGGCCTAAGTATTATATGTAGATTTGAATGATGCATAGAGTGAATGAAATACTATGAATGACTATTTGTAGAAATACTATTTATATTTTCTTATTGAATAAAGAATCTTTACCTTTTTATAGAAATCTCGTGTTTATTATGATATCATTGGAATGATCATTTAGAGCTAAGGATGGAAAAGTGGAAGTAAATATACTTATTAAAGGAATTATGAGTCTATTTAAGAATAAAGAGTATTTCATTTTATTACTGAATTTAGAACATTTTACATCTTTACATTTTGGTATCAAAGATAGGTTTATAACACTAGGGCCTATGACCATTACGCTAAAGAAACATTCCTTGACACAGGAATTGTTGAATTCCAATGGGTGCTAGATCAAGCAATGGGAATGAAAGACTTGACTAGACTCTTGATTGTTTGAATCAACTGAATGCTAGAATGGATGGAATTGAACAAGAAGTTCGAAGACTTAGTGAGATTCAAAATAAACAACCTTGACAGGAAGAGAAACCTAGAAATGAAATCCGTAGAGCTGAGGAACACCCTGATCATCGACCTAGGATTCAAGGGGAGCTAGCCAAAGACTTCAAAATGATAGCACCAACTAAGTTTGATGATAAGACTATTGGTGATGGTGTTGAAGCTTGGGTAATTGAGATGGAGAAGTATTTTGAACTTCGTAACATGTTGAATGAAACTAAAGCAGTATGGGTTGCTTATCAGCTTACTAGAGAAGTTGCGACATGGTAGGACAATGAGAAATTTGAGAAAAAGTTACAGCCTGGTGATATTACTTGGGAAATATTTTTGCAATCATTTAGGAAGAGGTGGCTTCCTTAGTTATTCTTCAATAGGAAGATGACAAAGTTCTAGAATCTGACATAGGGTGGTATGACAGTTACTCAATACTGGGAGAAGTTCACCAATCTCCTAAAGTATATTATGTAGTACCAGATGGATGAATGATTCCGCATTCAGAAGTTCATCTTGGGTTTGAGGACTCGCATTGGGGCAGAAGTAGATATTTATAATTCATTGACTATGGATGAAGTCTTTGAGAAAGCAACTAAATAGAAACAAAAGTTGTAATAATTGGCAAATTTTTGAAAGAATGTGAATACCAAATTAGATTTTGGGAATAGGAATTTCTAAAACAATGATCATCAAAAGGGAAACCAACAGATAAGGAATCTGAAAAGATGACCTAACACTCAAGAAAAAGGAGGAGTGAATGAAGGTGGAAACATGAAAGTGAACAATAACACCAACTTCACTAATCTCAATACCAGGCAAAAATTTAACAGGAATAGATCAGGTGGACACCCAGGACCTAGAGATGGATGTTACAATTGTGGGGGAAATTAGTAAGCTTCAAACTGTCAACAACATTCCACAGCTCAGAGATGAAGAAATCCACAAGGAGCTTCATAGAATCAGATTCATGCAGTAGTTGACAACAACCAAGCTGACTTTCAGGATTCACCTATCCAAATGACAGGTAAGCTTTTTGGTCAATTAGTTTCTATTTTGATAGATACAGGAGCTACTGAATGCTTTATTGATCCTAAATTAATTTCTAGATTATCTATTAGACCTAGTTATATGTCACATGCATGGATGGTTCAATATGGAAATCAAGCAGAGAAGAGGGTATATTCATGTCTATTTTGTAGTGATCTAGAGCTTCCTAATTTTCAAACTCAAGTTAATCTATATGTATCACCACTGGGATCATATGATGTGATCTTAGGTATCAATTGGCTAACTGAGCTCAAAGTTGTAGTAAACTATGAGGATAAGAATGTTAGTTGCATAGATGATTCTGGAAATCTGGTTGAAATTCATGGGTCTAAAAGACGTCTTGAATTGAGACACATCTCAACTATGAAACTCAAGAGATCCCAAAGGAAGGGATGTTCCATTTTTGTTGTCATTGTAAGTGACTCGGATAATTCCAAGAAGAGCCCTAAGGATTATCCAGCTCTTCGAGAGTTCTTGGATGTTTTTCCAGAAGATCTTACTGACCACCAAAAAGGGAATTTGACTTTTCTATAGAACTCTTACCTGGAACCAAACCACAATCCAAAGCTCCTTATAGAATGACAACCACATAAATATATGAGCTTAAGACTCAATTGAAGGAGTTTCTTAGGCAATGTTTCATAAGACCCAGTGTATCCCCATGGGGTGCGCCAATAATCTTCGTGAAGAAGAAGAATGGTACCTTGAGGTTCTGTATCAACTACATGATGCTAAACAAGGTAACCATTAAGAATAGATATCCTTTGCGAAGGATAAATGAACTTTTTAATCAAATGAAGGGTGCTACAGTATTCTCTAAGATTGATCTTCGATCAGGTTATCACCATCTAAGGATTAAGGATGAGGATATTCCTAAGACAACATTTCAAACTCGGTATGGATAGTACGAGTTCACGGTCATACCTTTTGCTCTAACTAATGCCCCAACATTATTCATGAACCTTATGAACAAATTTTTTAGAGATTACCTGGATGATTTTGTGCTTATATTAATTGATGACATATTGATCTATTCCAAGAGTGAAGAGGAACACAAGAAGCACTTAAGGATAGTTTTGGAATGGTTAGGGATCGAAAGATTTTTGGTAATTTTTTCAAAGTGTGCTTTCTTTCAAGAAAAGGTGAACTACTTAGGACATGTTATATCTGCTAAAGGAATTTTAGTTGATCCTACATAGATAGAGGCAATTGTACATTAGCCAACACCTCAAAGTGTTACAAAGGTCAAAAGTTTTATGGGTCTTGTAGGATACTATAGGAAGTATGTGGATGGTTTTTCTAGGATAGTACAACCTATTACTTCTCTTTAAAAGAAGGGAAAGAAATTTGAATGGACTGAGAAGTGCGAAGAGGCATTTCATCTTTTGAAATAGAAGTTGACAATAGCACCAATCTTGACTATACCATATCCTAATGGACACTTCATAGTGATTATAGATGCCTCGGGTGAAGGTGTAGGAGCAATGTTGATGCAAGAAGGAAAAGTGGTTTCTTTTAAGTCTAGAAAATTAAAGCAATATGAATTGAACTATGCACCACATGATTTAGAGATTTTAGTTGTAGTTCATGCATTACAAATGTGGAGGCATTACCTTCTAGGGAATCCATTTAAGTTGAAGACAGACCACTTAGACCTGAAATATATTTTTACACAACCTAACCTTAATGCAAGATAGAGAAGGTGGCTTGAGTTCTTAAGTGAGTATGATTTTGGTATTGAATATATCAAAGGAAAGGAAAATAGGGTAGTAGATGCTCTCAACAGAAGAAGACATCTATCTGCTATGTTTACTACAAGGTCAAACTTGAAGCAGTAGGTGTTGTAGAATCTTTCTAAAGATGACCATTACCTAAAGCTTAAGCAAGCCTTGAGAGTAGATCCTTCAGATCACCGATTTGATGGATATGAGGTGGAACCTAATGGTATTTTGAGATTCCAAAGAAGGATGTATATTCCTGGAGTTGGAGACTTAAGAAAGTTGATATTGCATGAGGTGCACAACATACCCTATTCAGGATATCCTAGGGTGACAAAGATGGTAGCTGAATTGAGAACTTTGTATTTTTTGCCTAAACTCAGGAAAGAGGTGATTGATTATGTGGCACAGTGTTTGGAATGTCAATGAGTGAAAGCTGAGCATTTTCATCCAGTGGGACTTTTATACCAACATCACATACCTGAGCATAAGTGGCAAGTAATCAGTATGGATTTTATCCAAGGATTACCTTTGAGTAAGAACAAACATGATACCATCTTGGTAGTTGTGCATAAGTTGACCAAAGTTGCACATTTTGTACCAGGAAATCTTAAAGACGGATCATTGAATCTTGTGAAGAAATTTGTGCAAGAGATATTCTGATTGCATGGTGTACCAGAAACCATTATTATAGATAGGGATACCAGGATGACATCTAGATTTTGGACAACATTGAATGCAGCTTTGGGAACCGGACTAAACTTTAGTTTGACATATCATCCTTAGACTGATGGCCAAATTGAAAGGGTTAATCAAATAGTGGAGGATCTTCTATGGATGTATTGCATGTATCAGTAGTACAAGTGGGAGGAGTGTTTGTCTTTGGTTGATTTTGCATATAACAACTCCTTTCATGCATCTTTAGGGATGGCACCTTTTGAGGCACTCTATGGAAGAAAGTGTCGCACACCCATTAGTTGGGATAGAATGGAAGATAGGATAATTATTGGTCCTAATTTTCTCAAAGAAATGGATGAGAAGATGAAGTTGATCAAGACAAGATTGAAAGAGGCAGCCGATAGACAAAAAAATATGCTAATAGAAACATGACTTTCTGACAGTTTCTTGCAGGCGATAAAGTCTTTTTGAGGGTCAAGCCTCATAAGAGCTCTATCTCATTTGGGAAATCATCAAAGTTATCACCAAGATATGTGGGACCTTTTGATGTGCTAGAAGTTATTAATCCAGATGAATATAGATTAGCTTTACCACCTACTCTAGCTCGAATCCATAATGTCTTCCATGTTTCTTTGTTGAAGCCTTATCATATTGATGCATCTCATATTCTTGATTGGCAATCTTTACAAGTATAGGATCTGGGGGTGGTGTAATGGAGCCCATTCGAATCCTAGATCAGCATAGCGTGAAGCTACATAGCAGAGATTTCACTCAGTATAAGGTCTAGTGGGACCAATATTCTAAGGATAGTGCTACATGGGAGGATGCTGAAACGATTGACCATCATTTTCCTCATTTTCTTTCTTAGAGTAGTATTTGCTTATTGCACGAGATAGCTTGATACTCTGATTTGATTCACATGTTGTGAACTTGAATAGCATGGATGCTACTGTTATTGTTTATCTTTTGATTTGAGATGATGATGTGTGGTTGTTATTTCATGATGTTTAAGATACTATTTGCTTTTATGTATAATAAGACATCGGGACGATGTCTCTTCCAAGTGGGGAAGGATGTCACAAACCATATTATCTATAATTATTTGATTAAGAAAATAATGCTTATTTTTTATTTATGAAATGAAATAGAAATGAAATTTTAAATAAAATTGGATGATAATGAAATGGAGATTTAAATGTAATGGAATGACTTAAATTGTTTTCCTTTTTGAAATGTAAATGAAATTGAATGATCAGTATTATTTTTATTATGAAATTGGGGATCGTTATTGCTAATGAGCAATTGAGTGCAAGTGAATGCAGGAATAGGTGAACGCGAATGAAGACAAGAACATGGTTCAGGTAGAGTTGCTTTAGCTCATGGACTTCACTAGAATAGATGGAATCTCACAGACCACTTTAGAATAAATATATGTATCTATTGCATGATTTGATTTGACAATTTAATTAAATCTGAATTTTCATGAGTGACTGCAAAGATGATATGTTTTACATTAAAGTATTAGATTTAATAGGATTATTGATTGTTGATATATATGTTTTTGTGTGCAAATATGTGTGAATGAATGAAATAATGTACTTATTTGTTTACTTATATATATATATATATATATATATATATATATATCTTTTAATCATGAAAGTTTATATATTATTTTATGTATTTATGTATACATATACATAAGCTTGATATTACTTATATATATATATATACACATATAATATATATTAATGGTGGCAAACTTATTAATAAGCTTGTGTTTATAGCAAACAAACTGCATTGATAGCAGTGGGAGTCAATAGTAACATCGATTGCCCATGTAGAAAAAAGCCATGTGAATGGAGGTGAATACCCCATGTAACTTGTGCATGAATAAATGCAGTGGGAGTTGATGTGTTGGAAATATGGATGAATTGATTATGTGTTGCACGGATGTTTTTTCATTGATGTCAACACTAGCTATTATGTTCGGTTACTGGCAGACAGGTTTTGGTTACCAATAGAAGATCTAGTGTTACCGGCAGAAGGGACTATCTATTCGACACTTTCGGCATGTTTGGATCAAGGGAGCATGTTTGGTTTTATGTGTTACATGTTTATGGAGTATTTTTTGGTTAGTTGGTATTGACTTGGTGATCAGATGCTATCATACACTCTTGTAAACCCTTACCAGCATGGGTTTAAGGTTTAACCGACAGAGCTTTCACTGAGAAACCTTGACAGAATTCTAAGTGGTGTTGGTGCGGCTTCTAGATGGAATTCAGGATACAGAAGGTGATCCCTGATTGTGCTTCAATTGTTTGAAGACATTGCTTTTGCGTGGTGGACCCAGATTAGGTCCAGTGCCTATCTAGGTTATGGACCGGTATCATGCTAACGTGTTCTCTACACATTACTGGGATTATTTATGGATTGGTTATTGTTGTTTTGGTCTTAAGCCAACATGGCATATCATTGTAATATGGATGTATGTAATGATCTTATTGTAATATCTTTAGGTGGCTGACCTAATTGGTTTAGGCCTTAGGGTTTGTAAAAATTGATGTAAGATCTCATTGTAGATCATGAATGGGTATGGAAGGGAATGAAATAAGTGTGTCGTGGTCGTGAAATGCAATATCATATGTGAAGGAGATTTGTTAAATCATAGGTGATCGAATTGGGCTTAAGGAAGAGGTCAAAGCCCTCCAGTATTGAGCTTAATCGGGACTATAATCAGGCATGGTAGATGCTATCTCTAGCAGTTCATTATTATGGATTGTTTTCCATTTATCTTGAGGTGGTTATAACCTCTTTGTAGTTAGTGAGACTCTTTTGTAATGAGCAGTACGCTCTAGGCAGTGTGACTTCCGGCATGTGCAGGCCCCTTATTGTATCACATACTTTCTGTAGAAGTATCATCTAACTGTGGGTAGGCTTTTCACCGTGATTTTTCCCTTTCTGGGTTTTCCATGTACAAATCATGGTGTTATGTGGTATGGTTGCATTGTGTTAATTCTCTATTTTATTCTTAATTTTTATTGCTTACCGATATTTGTTTCTGTTATTCTGGTATTCAATGTTTATGTGCTTAAAGGTTATTAAGTGGTTTTATTGACATAATCTGTTAACAACTAATTCACACCCCCCCCCCTCTCAATTATTCACCGGTTATCCTAACAGCGAATACGTCACGTAACCTGTGCATGAATAAATGCAGTGGGAGTTGATGTGTACGATCAACTAAGCATTTGCCTAGCCTACCGAATTCATGGAGTTCAAAGAAAATTATGATTGTATTGTTAACTGAGCCTATGTGGCATGATTGAATAACACATGCCATATGAATGATTCGGGACTATTAGACGTGTTTCCCTAGTGGTATAACTAATAGTTGGAATAAGCACAAATCTAGGAAATTGTAGCTGGGAAAAACAACATAAATAATACTTTTGTTTTGGGTAAAACACACACAAAATGATGGTATTGGAAACAAAGAGAAAAGAAGAATATTGGAAAAACTTAGAAAGAAGGCAGAGAAAGAAAACAATCAGTAGATTTTCAAGAAGAACTAGCATCTATCATCTCATATTTGGCTCCAAAATTCATAGGTAGGCTCTATTTCAGCCATTGTTTTATATTAGAAATCCAAAGAGAAAATATTGATTTGTTTTGAATAGATTTAGACAGTAACATAGAAAGGAATTAGAGTCATCATATGAAACCATATAGATTTGTTATTAGAATACGTTCATATAAAGGTATATGCAATAGTAAGATATTTTCTTTAAATATGTGTTATTTAAAGTGTAGATCTTAGAATTAGATAATCAAAAACATGTAGAAAGATAGAGAACTTATGCATTGTGAACTTGGAAATTTGAAAACCATAGAAAATGGAATACAAGTTAATGTATAATTACACTATTTGGATTTTATGAGAACTAGATAAAAGAATGTGTACTCATAACTTCTATTCTGAATTTTATTTTTGTTTATATGCTAAATATGCATTCATATGTTACACCTTCTTGCTTTAAATTTTTTTTTCAAAATTGTTTGTAAAAGTTGAAAAACGAAAAGATTGTCTTCTTTTATATTATATTATTATCAAGCGAGAAATAAGAAGCTAGAGCTGAAAAGTGAAAGATTGTCTTCTTTTATATTCATTTTTTAATATCATGCGAACAATAGGAAAGCTAGATATGTTTGTGTTTGTGGGAAAGTTACCTTCCAGGATGGGTGCCGAATGTGGAATTATAGAGAGAATATTTTGCTTTTCCAAACTATATTTTATTTCTATGCATGGCATTATACTCGGTCGAGTAACTTATTGACCATTGAAATAGATGGATATACTTATTTACACTCTCTACCATATCCTTGATCGATCTTGCTTGTTTCTTAGTGGAATTAGAAAATTGAAAATGCATGTATCATTCTAAGTACGCAATAGATTCCATCTTGTTTAGCGAACTCCTTTTTCTAAATTGATTAAGAATTCTGGGGAAGTGTATACTTCAAGGTTGGGTGGAAAAAGCACCTGAATCTTGTTCTTGTCTTCATTCTAAGGATTGAATTGAAGATAGCTTTGCATTGAGATAAATGGATGCATCTCATCCTTTACTTTGCATTATTCTTGTTATTTGAACTTAAGGTATTTGAAAGACCTAAGTATTGCATGTAGATTTGAATGATGCATAGAATGAATGAAATACTATGAACAACTATTTGTAGAAATATTATTTATATTTTCTTATTGAATAAAGAATCTTTACCTCTTTATAGAAATCTCGTGTTTATTATGATATCATTGGAATGATCATTTAGAGCTAAGGATGGAAAAGTGGAAGTAAATAGACATTAAAGGAATTATGAGTTTATTAAGAATAAAGCTTATTTCGTTTTATTATTGAATTTAGAACATTTTATGTCTTTACAGTAGTTGGTTTTCCACAATCAGGTTTCCCTTTATGAGAGCTTATTTCTCGAATACCTAAAAAGGTTTCATTAATCCAGTCTTCATTAAGGTCTGAAAGGATCTTATTTTCAAAAAGGAACTCCTATTTTCAGTAATGTTGTCTTCCTCAAGGTCTAAAAGGATCTTATTTTCAAAAAGGGAACTCCTTAGTATTGTTTTTGAATGGTTAGAAGTTGTTTATAATTAATTTCTTTGAAGTTCCAAAGTGATTGACCCCCCCTCTCGGTCCTGTCATGGGTTCAACACTAACACCACCAAGGCCTCCTCGTGGGGTGTGGGCATAATCCCCACGACAAGTCCCATAAATTTGAAATAATTTTTTTTTTAAAATCACTTTCTAAAATGATTTTTTTTTGTAAACATTTTTTAAATGATGTCAACCAATAAATTTTTTGTGAATTAAACTTTTTTAAATGCAAAATTTGCCTTTGCAAATATAATATGCCAGTTTTGATTATTTGGTTAGGTCCAAGGGGCTTAAATATATTATTTTATATTAAATAATTAAAAATACAAAAATAGGGCATATTAGCATTTTATTTTAGATTCCTTATTTGTAAATATAGCCTAATAGGCTATTTTTTTCTAGTGAGCATAAATTGGGCTAGGAATGCTTTTTTTTTTTTACTTCGGATAGTCATTGGAAAGCTAACTCAAAGCACTATGCTATGGTGTGATTATTTTTTCTACATTTTTTTGTTTGAGCAACAAAATGTTAGCTAGAAGAGGCGAGCTCCCTTTTAAATTTGAGAGGTCTTAACTTGAGCATACGAAGTTGAATTTTGAACTTCAGATAGTCGATGAAAAGCTCGTTGAGCGCACTACACAGTGGATCAAGTATGGAGTAGTTTTGACATGATGTATTCATTGATTTTATTAATCTAATTTTTTAATTGGTACTTTTAAATATGGTGACAATATGAGTTTATGACAAGTTACATATTGGAGATTTGGAGTTTATGTCATTTTACACTCAATATGTATCTCATATTTCTCTCATGTTGATAGGGTTATATGTATTTAGTCTAGGTATGTATGTTGCATTGTTGGGTCTACAAGTTGTCCAGTGTTGTAGGTGGTCTATACTTACAAGTTGCATATATGTCTTGGATATGGGTTTTCTATGCCCATAGACTCTTCATTACGAATGCATATTCAAATTGTTGGTTTGGTTTACTCACATGGTTTGTTGATTTGTTATCATGTTGAGGAGGATAGATGTTGTTACCAGGTACAATCATGGTGGATACCTATGTTGTTGGCTATGTTATGCTTACAAGTTGGACACATTAAGAGTTAGATGCTTATCTTTTAGATGTGATCATGATGTTATAGATGTTCATTGTGTTTAGGAACTTTGGCATGACATGATTGGATTTGTAGGTGCTCTGATTGGTGTTTATTTGATTGGATTGTTTATTGGTTATGACAAAGTATCTTCTTGTTTGGGTATCATGGTTATTTTATATTTTAGGAGCTCATTATATTGACTTTGAGTTCTTTTATTGTGTGAGGGTCTTGATTGATTTTCATGTAGATGATGATATTTGTTAAATATTTCTGACAACTAAGAGAGGGGGGGGGGGGGGGGTGAATAAGTTGTATATATTAAAATGTAATACTTTTCCTATAGAAACAGATCCAACAACTTAAAACTTAGATTACTTAACCATGAATAGATAAGTAGATGAAAGATGACACACATGAAACACTAAATATGACAAGGAAAACCCAAGAAGAGAAAAATCACAAAGAATGTCAATTCTCAATATGAAAACATTTGTTAGGGTGACACCAGTTAAGGTGATTATTACAAAGATGGCTCATTGCCAAAATGATCATTGCAGGTGGGCTTACTGCCCAACTAAAATCACCAGAAAAAGGAGGGCTCACTACCTAGAGGAATAAAGAAAGAATCCACCACATGGGCACAACTACCACATAGTTGTAATTCCAAAAGAAACCTTAGGCTCACTACCATCAATACCAAACAATATTAGCATACAACCATACTGATCAACCACTTCACATCAATAAAGATAGATCTTCCTTTTACAATCAAATTCCTTCTAGAAATCCTTCAATAAGTATTTCATTACAACCATTCTTTATATATACCAATCTCCAAAATAGATTTTCCAAGTCGATCAAGGAGATAAAAAGCATAATTAAAAATAGGTCATCACCAAGCATTCTTGTGGTGGAAATGAATGAGAAGTGGACCACATGATAAAGCAACAACATGTTATTGAAACACTGCAATCACCAGACCAAAAGATAGAGCATCCAAGGTCAACTGGACTAAGAAAGAACATAGTCAAAAACAACAACATGTGCCAAATCAAAATAACAAAGATACATGTGTGACTATCATAAATCCAAAAACACAACAAGAGAACTAAAAATGTGAAGCCCTGCAAACTCTACCACCAAAACATGAGAGTATAATATCAAGGCAATATCCAACAACATGCCAACACATCATTGAGAAACTCTACAAAAAATTAAAAAACTGAAGCAAAACCAAATATTGAAACACAAAATTAGTACGTTGATATCAATGACAACCATACTGAAACATCAAGCAACTTCACATTTGCAACAATCTCCCCATTTGTCATTGATGACAACATTCATCAATGATAAAAAAATTCTCCAACAATCTCTCTAAAAATTCTCCCCCTTTGACATCAAAGACAAAGGTGAACAACAATTCAGCTCATAAATCACACAGCTCCCCTTAAGAGGAAGCCCTAAACATTATCCCATACTAAAATATTCATGAAACTCCTGGACTATTGCATTTCCAAATGCACTTAGTTCAAACTAGGAAGAGGCATGACCCCCAGCATCTGTCGGAGATACTCAAAAGTATCTTTGCACAATAATTCGTAAAGATATCTACAACTTGCTCTTTGGTAGGTACATATTCAAGTTTTACATCACTATGCAAAAATTTCTCTCAAGAAATATGCTTTGTTGTGGAAATTAATACTTTCTTAGAAATATTGATTTCACTTGTATTATAACACATGATTGAGGTTGGTTCATTAAAAACAATACATAAATATCTTTCAATGTATGTTTCATCCAGAGTACCTGAGTCCAGCATGAAGCAACTGTAATGTAATCGACTTCTATAATTTATCAAGATATAGAATCTCGCTTCTTACTTAACCATGCAACTAACTAGGAGCCAAGGAAAAATTCTCCACCACTTGTACTCTTTCTATCATCAACACTACCTACCCAATATGCATCAGTATAAGCTTTCAGAGTAAAGTCTAATCCTTTGGGATACCACAGTCTAAAATCTTTTGTTCCTTTCAAATATCTGAATATCCTCTTTATTGCAACAACATGTGACTCTTTTGGTTCTTGCTAAAATCTAGCTGCAAGACAAACAATATACATGATATCTAGTCTTGTACCAGTTAGGTACAACAATCCTCCAATCATTGATTTTTACTTGCTTGCATCAGTCTTAGGAGATTTATCATCATTAGTCAACTTGCATCTAGTAGTCATAGGAGTACACACTAGTTTGGAATTTTCCAATCCAAACTTCTTCAACAACTCTCTAACATACTTTGACTGAGAAATAAAAATTCCTTTACTATTCTGATTCACCTGCAATCTAAGAAAGAAATTTAGCTCACCAATCATAGACATTTAAAATTCCCTTTGCATCTCACTTGCAAACTTCTTGCACATGTCATCATTGCGTCCAAAAATTATATCATCCATATATACAACAACAATTAAGATCTTACTTAATCCAACTTTGAAGTAAAGATTGTTGTCAGCAGATCCTTTTTAAAAACCTTAATTCAGTAGATACTTATCTAACCTTCCATACCAAGCTCTAGGAGCTTGTTTCAAACCATCCAATGCCTTCTTCAATCTATAAACAACATTCAGATCATCTAATAACTTGAATCCTTTTGTTTTTTCAATGTAGACTTCTTCTTTCAATTCTTCATTCAGAAATGCTCACTTCACATCCATTTGATGGACTTTGAAATACTTATATGCTACGAAATCAAAAAACATCCTAATAGCCTCCATTCTCACAACTGGAGCATAAGTTTCTTCAAAATCAATACCTTCAACATGTATGTAACCTTTTCATACCAATCTTGTTTGTTTTTTATAACCTAAGAATCTTCATCCAACTTGTTCTAGAACACCCACTTTGTTCCAGTAAACCTCGTATTTGTCAATCTAGATACCAATTCCCAAGTCTAATTTTTCTCAATTTTATCTATCTCTTCCTTCATTGCTTTCATTTGTTAATGTATGGTAGCTTATGCAAGATAAGATCTTCCTAACCTTCCTTGTTTTGTTATTTATCTACATGCTTCATGTCTGATTTATATTGCGTATGATTATCGGGCTTAATTATATCGAGCATATTTGTTATTAGGTTTAATGAATACACTGCTTCATTTGGCATTAACATTGGTTAAAAAATGCACCGGTTGGATTATATTCATCGTGCACTTTGAATCATCGGTGTTTATATGAACCGATTCATTAAATTGGTTAGTCATTATATTAAGATATTACAATATGCTATCGGGGGTTTTTGAACCAATAATCAGCATTGTGTTAATGGTATAATTGTAAAGGCACCGATCAATGGGTGCATTGATCGGTCATGCCTTCAATACACCAATTGACCGGTTGCCTAAATGATATATATGCCAATTGAATTCATTTGGAGAAGACATAGAAAATATTAAATGATCTCTCTCCTTCAGACCTGCAGATAAAAATCAGAATTATTATACATTGACATAATTCCTCATATCCATATATAGCATTCATAGTTCATAACTTGTTCTTTAATTAAAATTGAAATAACTTTATATCATCCAATTCAGATCTCTGCAAGCTTCTTCAACTATCTTAGGTTTGGTTTCAAAAAGTAAACATAGTAGAAATTTCTCTTTAGCAACTTTACTTCTTGTAATAACTCCTCTATTTTTTTCTCCTATAATTTGATTCTCAGAATGATTTTTCTGCACATACCTTGGGGTTTTTCATACAGTTGATGAAGAAACATAATTTTCTTCCTACATGTCTTCATCCATGTTCATCTCTTCTTCTTCATCAGATTCATGACCTGCTTGAATAATAGTTTCTTTTCAAATGTTCTCATCAACCTTCACATTTTCACTTTCAACAATTTTATTCAACCTCGTTTTATAACATCTATAAGTGTTTCTCTTCATAGAGTAATCAATAAATATACCTTCATATTCTCTATTATCAACCTTTTTAAGATTTCCTTCATCTCTTCAGATATATCATTTACTTCCAAAAACAATAAAGTACTTTACTGATGCAATCCTTTCATATCGTAACTCATATGATCTCTTCCCAAACTTCTTTTTGAATAGAACTATATTAAGGGTATACATAGCAGTGTGTATATCTTCTCTCCAGTAGACTTATGGTAGAACTACTTTTTTTATCATAGTTCTTGTCACCTCTTGAATAGTCTTGTTCATTCTTTCTACCATGTCATTCTGCTGAGGTGTCCTAGGAGCTAATAAATGTCTTCTAATTCCATATTTATCATAGAAAGTGTCAAATTCATCATAAATAAATTCACCTCCTCTATCGCATCTCAAACACTTAATTCTTCTATCAAATTTGTTCTCAACTCTATCTTTGAATATCTTAATTTTTTCTAATGCTTTTGACTTCTTTCTTAGAAATGCAACCCAAGTCATTTTAGAGTGATCATCAATTAAGAGCATGAAATACTTCTCACCTTGCAAACTCCTTATTTTGGTCAAACCGCATAGGTCTGTGTGTATCAAATCTAGTAATCCATTATAAGATTGTTGCTTTCCTCTGGATGTTCCTCTTGTCTTCTCTCCCACTTGACATTCTTTGCAAATATTGTTATCCAGTTTAGTCAGTCTTGGTAAATCTCTCACAACTTTGATCATACTAATCTTCACCAAATTATCAAAATTGTTATGATACATCCTCTGATGCCATAGCCAACTCTCATTGATCTGTGATAATAAGAAATGTCCTATAGCAACTTCCAATTGATACATGTTTCCACCTATCTTTTTCCCTGTAACAATAATGGTTCTGGATCTCACAACCACCATCTTAAAAGACAACATTGTAACCATTTTCACACATCTATCCAACACTCAAGAGATTATGATGTAATCCTTTCACATAGTAAATATTTTTTAGTATTATGCTTTCCATCAAAGGTAGTAGAAGCAATTCCAGCAATTTGAGCAGTCTGATAATTTCCAAATCTAACAAAACCACCATCATATTTTTTGAGCTTTACAAACATACTTCTATCACCAGTCATATGATTTTAACATCCACTATTAATCAAGAATTCATTTCTATCTCTCTTAACATGCAATGCTAAAGCAATAGTCCAAATAATCTTAGAATTATTAAGTTTGGGTCCATCTTTCTCTACTTAGAATAAACAATCACCATCCTCATAATCTGACTCATCATCTGAAATACCGGCATCATGTCTAACATAGTAGACTTTCTTATTCAACTTTCCTTTGTTGGCTTGATGATGATTGTAATGGATTCATCATATGTTGTCATTGATGAAACACATACACACACACATATATTCATATTGTCTACCGGTCTACCTTCAAAGTTGTTTACACTACAACCAGTATACTAGAGTTTTATTTCTAACCGGTACTTGGTGACAACAGGTATACGCATAGGAAACAACCAGTGGATCAACATGACTTGGCAGCAACATGGAGATCCAACGGAGATTATCACAGGAGCATCAAGGATATTGGTTTATATGTTTTAACTCCAACCGGTATTTGATGATTGTGTGATGAATTATCACCAGTCGTGATGAGTTATCCTCACCGACAAGATTTGGCGGTATTCTTGTGATGAGTTATGATCACTTGACCAGATACACTACACCTAGGTAATTGTATTATGATTTCTAGAGGCCGACATGAAATCTAAAATGTCTATATATTGACATCACAATGAATTATTTTTGTATGAGTGAAAGTGATATGCTATGTGTAAAGGCAGATGTGTTAAGTCACAGAGTATGTTGGTAAAAAGGAGTTAAGTGCGCAAAATAGGATCTATACAAGAAATTTGTGCTATCACTAGATCACATCACCTGTTGTTTTCTAACCACTGCAATAGTCAAATCCCCTAACCGAGTAAGCTCTAACAAGCTTCAATGTTTAAATCCTCTAACTAGGTGATCCATTAGATTGGATTCATAAATCCTCCACCGAGGTTACTCCTTACAAGGTACTACCTTTTACAAGGTATAGCTTTTAAATAAGCTTTGGGATCTTTAACAGGATTCACTCCTAGCAGAGCACTTTTGTAGACCCTAACCGGTTAGTTATCTATTACTGCAGATAGTTAACTTTTGAGTCCCATCTTACCATGATTTTTACCTATTTGGGTTTTCCATGTATAAACACTTGTGTTAAGGTGGATGTTTTACTTATTATGGATGTTGTTTTATCATTTCTGATTGCATGCATATTGTTTAACAAACTTGTTAAGTTTATCTATCGGTCAGTGTTTAAAGTAGTATCATTTTTGGTGTCACTAATTCACCCCCCCCCCCTCTCAATGCTTTACAAGTCCATCAATTGGTATCAGATCCTAACTTCCTTAAAGCCTAATCACTTGGAAGGAAACCCTAAAGCTATCATGGGGGATAGGAGCTACTTTGAGATGGCTAGAGAGCTTGAGGCTAGTACGAATGAGCTTGAAACCTTAAGGGTCAAATTGAAAGCTTCTCAAGTCAAAAGAAGAGAGCTAATTGAACAAATGTTAAAAATATCTAATAATAGTTCCTCGGATGAGGCCAATATTGATGCTTAAGCTGAGGAAGTTGAAAAAATAAATAGTGAAAAGCTAAATCTGAGGAGAGAGATAGAAGGTCTTACTATCTGCATGAGTCAGGAACTGGAAGCCAGGAGAATTGCCGAAGATCTCACAAAAGAAAGAGATCATGAGATTGCCAAGATCAAGTGAGAGAATGCTACCTTGCATGAGCATTTGAATGCAAAAATAGAAGAAAAAGAGAACCTACAGCTAGATCTTGAATTAGCATCATCTATGAGATAGAAGCTATCAAAACATAATGAAGATCTCACTAGACAACTTACTAAAGCAAATGAGAAATTGGAGAAGTTCAACAGAAGTTCCATCTTGCTGGAAGAACAAATTTAATCACAAAGAATGAAGGGTGATACCTCTGGACTTGGTTTTCACACATCTGAAAAAGGTGAATCCTCCGGTACCAAGAGCAAAACTCTTAAGAATAAATCTGCTCCTAAGTTCAAGAAGCCTACCGGTAAGAAGGTCTTTAAACCTGTTTGTTTTGTTTGCCATAAACCTGGTCACACTGCAAATGTTTGTAGAGACAGACCTAACAGAAATGCAAGCTACAATACTAATCCCAGGTATGTGTCCAAGAAATTTGAAGCCCATTGCTTCACATGTAGAATGTATGGACATAGATCAGTTAAGTGTAGATATGGAGCAAATAATCCTGTACCGCATATGCATTCAAGACCAAATGGCAACTGGATGAGAAATTTTGACAACCGAGTCAACATGAACTGGCAAAGACCCTATGGAAACCGGTTTAGTCCATTGGAGATGGAAAAGGTAACAGATGTCATTTGCACCATGTGTAACAACTTTGGTCATGTGGCTATGAATTGCAAAAGAAGAACCAAGAGAGGTAATGCATGACCTTGGAAATCATCTGGTATGGCCTGCTATAACTGTAACAAACTGGGACACTTGGCAAAATTTTGTAGATCCAGAAATAGCAAACCGATTAATACTTCTAAGAATCAGAAAGGAAAGCAGAAAGTTAATGTTGAAGAAACCAGAGAGGAAATGAATCGGATAAGGAAGAAAAAGTGTGATGACTCACCTGGAGAGGAAATTGTTCCTTCACCAAGTGTGTAGAATCCTGCACCAAGAAATTAAGCCTTTTCAATATGGCTAAGGGGAGCATAAAGGGAAATCCACCTTCGGACCCCTTGAAATGAATGAGCAGTAAGAGAGTTTGAATGCATGAAATTTTGATAACTTTTTGTCAATTAGTTATCAACCAATTTTACATCTATGTATCTTTAAGCAGTGAAATTAGGGTTTGCAACCCTAACGGGCGAGCATTTAATGCAGTAGGTAAAAAGGATAAAAGCGAGCTTTCACTTTGTTATTTTTACCCTAATGCATTTGAGAAAGATTTTTTGAGCACTTGCAGAGCTAAGAAAGAATTGTTGGCTAATATTTGTTGAAGCTACATTGCGATTTGTGTAATCAAGCTGATTTGAAGGTTGCAGAAGACTAAACTGGTGTGCACTTGGGCATTCAACCGGTTAAAGAGGAAGCATGTGAGAAATAAGGTATTTATTTGAATAATCCTGCTTCGAATCTAGTTTATCTAAAATGAAATCATCTTCTAAACCTATAGAGAGATTAATGATTACATCTGAACCTATCGTATAATGCATTGTCACAAGTTCCTAGTGGTGTTATAGTAAAAGAAGATTTGTCTAGCTACATTGATTGCAAGATTCAAGATCTAGGATCATTGTCTATTTACACTCAATTAAAATCCCTTTGTGATGAGAACAGGAAGATTCAATCAGAATATACTAGGGTTTATGAAAAAGGTTTTCATAACACTACTTACTATCTTGAATATTTCAAAGAAGAACACATCCGCATTATTTTGAGTCGAGTTCATGGAGAAAACATGTATTTAGAAAGGACTCATACTATAACCAAGGAAGCCATTCATGATGTAACTGGTTTTTATGCAACCGGTGAAGTACTTGTGTTGAGGTGTATTTCAAAAGAGACAGTATACACTCTAACTAGATCAACATCTGATAAGCATTCTTTTTTTGTCAATAACATCAGGGACCCAACAGTAAAGTTGGCAGCTATGGTTATAGGCTACTGGGTATTTTATTCTAGCATATTAAACAGTGTTCCATTAGCAGCAGTGCATACTTCTTACAAGATGATAGCTAAAAATGTTAATTATGACTTGTGTGAGGCCATAAGGAAATAAATAATGTTAAACCTTCAGTCTATCAAGAAGGACAGTAGTCTAAAGTTCAAATTTAGACAGTTCCTGATCGTTCTATTCTTTTATTTTCAAAATTTCCTACCAAGAATAGGTGATCTTGAGTGGTCTAAGGATCTACCGGTATCTGCCCAAATCAAGAACAATATTAAGGCTGTGAAGAACACCTTTTCTGCTGCAATGAACAAATACTTCAATGAGTTTCAGAAGAAAATGAGCATGAGATTAAGATTGTCTGAGGATGTGGTAAAACAATATTCCAAGGACATTGTTTTCATAGTTACCACTGAATTTTATTTGATGGAGGCAATTGAGCCTAGAGAAGAAGAAATCAAAGATATGAGTTATGAGGTTAACTATGACTTACTGATTGGTTATGCTAATAACCTGTTAGCATCTCCAAAGGATAAAAAGAGGGCAAAACTGGATATTGTTGAAGTCCAGACTGCACAAGCTGAAACCAATGTTGCTCCTATCACAAGTGGTAAAGGTAAGAAAAAGAAGGCTGAGGAAGTACCTTCATTGCTCTAAGTATCAAACACTCAAAAGATCTTATAAATTCTTCTAAGGATGAACAAGCTACTATTGAAAGACCTGAAATGGATGAAGAAGAGATTGTACAAGCTGATGTTGTATATCCTGTCAAGAAGAAGGATGACATATTATTCAAGTTGTTGATGATATTCACGATACAATTGATCTATATGGAGACATCATTACACCAAATATTAAGCCACCTGAAATCACTAACTTACAGGTTACTTTAGTTGAGAAACCAGAAACTCAACCAAAAGTAGATATTCCACCAACAAAAAAACAACTTGAGAAACTCCAATCTCCACCTGTTACAAAGAATATTTAGAAGGAATATAATGAAAATGTTGACACGCAGACTTCTGAAGAGGAAATGGAGAAAGGCCAAGAGAAAGCAATTGTTAAGGTAACATCTTCTAAACTGGAAAAAACTTTAGTCACACAGCAAACTGATGAAGATGATGATGACTCATTAGGCATCTCATGGCCTATAAATGCTGATAATATGAGTGCATCCGAAATGATGAATATTGCAACTATCATGCAATCTAGAGCACATAAGAAGAGACTTAAAGAGAAAAGATTGGACGCTGAAACAATTCAAAATGCAGTAGATATTCTATCTAGTCTACTACCAGAAACTTCTACAACACATCTAATAACCCCTATTAGGAAACTTGGTCAATTGGTTGTTGATGCATCTCACCAAATTAAGTCACTTGAAGAAGTAGCACAAACTTATGCTGAAAAGAGTTACCAGAAGAAGTATGGAGAGCAACTTACAAAAGCAATTGATACAGGGAAAATTGCTCCATCTTTGAATAAAGATTTATTAAGTAAAGCTATTGAAACATGAGGCGGATATCTTGCTTCTACTTCTAATATTTCATTCTTTTATTTAGATATCACTAAAAGGCAAATTGAAACAGAGTAAGAGCTAGAAAAGATATGCAATGCATATGTACCACTCCAAGACTCTATTTTTTCTTTTAGCAAATTTGTGGATGATTTGCTCAGCAAGTTGGATACCTATGATCTTGAGAAAGCAAAGAGACTTCGGTCACTAAAGTAATTGAAGAGTCTACTCACATCCCAAGTGGACATACTACAGAGAGCCTACACAAATTCAGAAGCTATCTTAGCAACTCCAAAAACCTGCACACTGGATTCCATGGAAGAGTTCAATACACAGATTATGTCTACACTTGAGTACACTGAGAATGTGTTGGAAACATGGAAAAATTCCCTATCATAGTTGAAGAAGAACTTTAATGTTATTTTCATGAGACTTGAGAATGCATGAATCTTGATTTAGTTTTTTACATTTTTGTATATGTAAAACATTGTAATACAAACCTCTCTCTCTCTCTCTCTCTCTCTCTCTCTCTCTCTCTCTCTCTCTCTCTCTCTCTCTCTCTCTATATATATATATATATATATATATATATATATATATATATATATATATATTTCTTTTCAATTTAGCATTGTTGTCAAAGGGGGAGTAGAAATATGTATATGTGTTTTTGAAAATTTTGTATGATGTATGTAGTAAGGGGGAGTATGTGTATATGTGTATATTTTTTTTGTAAGCACATTTAGCAGTATTACTGTAAAATTTTCTAAGTGTTGCCATCAATGCCAAAGGGGGATATTGTTGGCTTGATGATGATTGTAATGAATTCATCATATGTTGCCATTGATGAAACACATACACACACATATATTCATATTGTCTACCGGTGTAACTTCAAAGTTGTTTAAACTACAATTGGTATACTAGAGGTTTATTTATAACCAGTACTTGGTGACGAGCGATAAATGCATAGGAGACAACTAGTGGATCAACATGACTTGGCAACAACATGGAGATCCAGCAAAGATTATCACATGAGAATCAAGGATAACCGTTTATATGTTTTAACTCCAATCGGTTCTGATTGTTCCAACCGGTATTTGTTGATTGTGTGATGAGTTATCACAAGTCATGATGAGTTATCCTCACCGACAAGATTTGGCAGTATTTTTGTGATGAGTTATGATCACTTGACCAGATACACTACACCTAGGTAATTGTGTTATGATTTCTAGAGGCCGACATGAAATCTAAAATGTCTATATATTGACATCACAATTAATTATTTTTGTATGAGAGAAAGTGATATGCTATGTGTAAAGGTAGAAGTGTTAAGTCGCAGAGTATGTTGTTAAAAAGGACTTAAGTGCACAGAACAAGATCTATACAAGCAATTTGTGCTATCACTAGATCACATCACCTATTGTTTTCTAACCACTGCAACAGTCAAATCCCCTAACTGGGTAAGCTCTAACAAGCTTCATTGTTCAAATCCTCTAACCAGGTGATCCATTAGTTTGGATTTAGAAATCCTCCACCGAGGTTACTCCTTACAAGGTACTACCTTTTCCAAGGTATATCTTTTAAATAAGTTTTGGGATCTTTAATAGGATTCACTCCTATCAGAGTATTTTTGTAGACCCTAACCGGTTAGTTATCTATTACTGTAGATAGTTAACTTGTGAGTCCCATCTCGTCATGGCTTTTACCTATTTGGGTTTTCCACATATAAACACTTGTGTTATGGTGGATGTTTTACTTATTGTGGATGATGTTTTATCATTTCTGATTGTGTGCATATTGTTTAACAAACATGTTAAGTTTATCTATCGGTCAGTGTTTAAAGTAGTATCATTTTTGGTGTCACTGATTCACCCCCCCTCTCAGTGCTTTACAAGTCCATCATCCTTTTCTTTCCTTAAACTTCTATTTTGGTCCTCTTTCTAGATGTCTAGATGCATAATGACCAATCTTTCCACATTAAAACAATTTCTTACAAAGTTTGCTTCCATATCATTCAAGATCTCATCTTTATTTGAATTTTCATCTATATCTTTTGAAGATTTAAAGGTTGTTTCTGATTTTTCTTTGTCTCTGCCAAACTTCTTCATCTCAAATGTAGTCAAAATACCAAAAAACTATTCTCTAATGAATTTTGATGGATCGTAGCATTCCACAATAGCTGAAATGTTTTCACTGTAACTCTTTGGTAAAGTCCTCATGATCTTTTGTATCACATCCTTTGCATCCAATACATCACCAAGATCTCTGATCTCATTTATAGCACTATTGATCTTTTGAAATTATCTTGCAACTCCCTCACCTTCTTCCATTCTCAAATTTTCAAATGTGCCTTTAGCAGTCTGCATCTTAGATAGCTTGACTGTTTCATTTCCTTCATAGATACTTTTCAATCTTTCTCAAACTTCATAAATATTATATAATGCAATAACCTTTACCAATTTAGTTATAGATAAAGCACTAAAGATAGCATACCTTGCTTACTCATTTTCTTTGTAGGCTTCAATCTCATTCAGTGTAGTAGGTCCATTTGTTGGTAGCGTATACTTGGTCTCCATAGTTTTTCAGGTCGTGTAACTCAGAGAAATCAAATATCCTCACATCTTTACTTTCCAGAAACTATAATTGGATCCTTCAAAGGTAGGAATAGTCAATTTATGTGCCATCAGATAGATCCTCAAGCGGTTAGTCTCAATTTCTAGGAACCAAAGCTCTGATACCAATTGTTGAATATTTTGGACAACTGAGAGCAGGGGGTGAATCAGTTGAATATATTAAAATTTAATAATTTTCCCATAGAAACAAATCTAGCAACTTAAAACTTAGATTACTTAACCATGAACATATAAGAACATGAAAGATCACACACATGAAACACCAGATATGACATGGAAAACCCATGAAGGGAAAAACCATGAAGAACATTAGTTCTCAATATGAAAACACCTGTTAGGGTGACACCGGTTAAGGTGATTTTTACAAAGATGGCTCACTACTAGAATGTTCATTATAGATAGGCTCATTGCCTGGTTAAAACTGCTAAGAAGGGAAGGATGGCTCACTTCCTGGAGGAATAAAGAAAGAATCTACCACAAGGGCACAATTTCCACATAGCTGTAATGCCGAAAGAAACCTTAGGCTCATTGCCACCGGTACAGAACAACATCAGCATACAACCATACTAATCAACCACTTCACATCAACAAAGATAAATCTTCCTGTTACAATCAACTTCCTTCTACAAATCCTTCAATAATAATTTCATTACAACCATTCTTTATATATACCAATCTCTAAAATAGATTTTCCAAGTCGGCCCAAGAGATAATAAAATAGAATTCAAAATAGGTCTTCAATAAGCATTCCCATGGTGGAAAGGAATGAGATGTGGACCACACCACAAAGAAACAACATGTTATCAAAACGTTGCAATCACTGGATCAAAAGAGAGAGCATTGGGGGTCAATCGGACTAGGAAAGAACATAGCCAAAAACATATTTTTGGAGCACACCAACATGTATCGAATCAAAATAAGAAAGATGCATGCATGACTATCATAAATCCAAAAATGCAATAGGAGAACTTAAAATGTGGAGATTTACAAGCTCTGCCAGAGAATCATCATCATCACCCCATAGACTTCTGGAGCACAACTTTTGGACCACCAAAAAATGAGAGTATATTCTCAAGGAAATATCTAACATGCCAACACATCATTAGAATATCTGCAACAAATTAGAAAATCCAAAGCAAAACCAAATACTAAAACACAGAATTAATACATTGACATCAATGACAATCATACTGAAACATCAAGCAACTTAAAATTTGCAATAGATATTATCATGATGTCATGGATAGATTGTTTACACTTTTAGTGGGAGATTTTCATAGTGATGATGTGACATTGTAGGATTGATTCTCAATGTTTTGTTTGGTAGTTTTGTATCTTCTTGACTTGGAGATCTTGGTTTACTTGATGTTATTGATATTTTAGTTGTATGTGTGTAGACCTACATGATATTCATTTAGGAGATGGTTAGTACAATGCTATAGACATCTTGGTATCATGGTTTAGTGGGAGCTTGTGGCAGTGATGTGTATTCACCATTGGATGGTGGATGATATTCCTAGTGTGCAGATGTTGTAAGATGCCTTAGATCCTATTGCTACATAAGGGTCTTTCACATTTATAGATAAACTTGTAGGAGATGGTGATCTTCATGATATTTGAGGATGTAGACATCTTGGAGGACTCATTGAGTTATTTGGTTGAGGTGTGGTTTATGCTTTCATTTGACATATTGTCCTTGTTTGATAGGATGGTTATTATTATGTCCTGGTCCATTCTTGATTGTGCATTAGATTTTTGGAATGTTATAGTTATTTGATATGTCCATATGGAGCTTGTTATCTCCTAGGAGGAGATGGTTATATCATGTTGTCATGTTTATGTTCTTGATTCTGCAGTTGGAGCTTTCACATTGATCTTGGCTAGTTCTCTTTATACTCTGTATATGATAATTTGCTTGAATACTTCATGATTTTTCTACGTTCCATTTGGAGTTTTGCATGGATTGATTGGTTATAGGTACTCATGGATATATAGAGACATGGGTGATGTTGGTATTCTCTTGTGATTAGAGACATGTGTTTATATTGCTGATAGTTTTGGCAGGAAGTCCAAGGAGAATTCACCTTGTATGGACTTACGAGGAGATTGTTCTTGGTGTGAGTCATGATGACTTGGACAGTTTGATGAGCATTCTCATTCCCCACTCTTGGTCTACTTGATGGTTTACTACTAGAGAACTATTTTTCATTGTTCCTTTAATGTGTATTATGTTTATGCTTATATTTAGTAGATATTCATCTTGAGCTATTTATAGATGGCTAGTTTGGAGGATTTAGTTTGAGATATGTTTGGCATTGGTTTTCTCCTTGTTCATTTGAGTTGTTACTATGATGGCATTCATTGATAATTGAGTTTGGGAGATTGGTTATTGGGATTATTCCATAGGATTGGGAATGGTATTGGTTTTAACTTCTTGGTTATGAGAGGCTTACATCCATGTTGATTATATATATATATATATAAACACACACACATGTAATGGAGGGAATTTGTCACCTAAGGATGACGAATCCTCAAGGACAAATTATCCTTCTGATTACCTCTGCAAATTGGCGCTAATATGAGCCATAGGATAACAGATTAATACAAGGAGTGTCAAACACCCGAGAAGCATCTTTGGACGACTCTGCAGAGCCTCTGTCCTCGGGACAAGCTCATGGAGATGGGACACTAGCATGGCACGTTGTTGTCCTGTACAAATGAAGCACAAAGTTCGAGCAGAAAGTCCTGGATGCGCTGAAAAAACTTATAAAACAGTTAAACAATATTGGAAATTATGAAAAAATAGATTACGAAATAGAATAAGGAAAATGATAAAGGATAAGAAAATCTCACAACCAGTCCACATTGTGAAGCCTCCTACAAGATAATCTCCTCTTCGTGAAGATGTGCCTACACACATGCAAGAGAAAAAATGTTGGGGGTTGTGTTTTGGTGTTTCCACCTCCACGAACAACCCAAAAAGCCATGGGAAAGGAAGATGATGAAGAAGTTGATAAAGAAGAATGTAAAGACCAATACAAAGATAATACTATGCTATTTGATAATTAGAAAATAAACAAGATATTGAAAGTGAAGGATAGAGTTATATTACTCCCCTACTACTTGGCAAGTGTTGGAATACTTGATTAACTTGGTATCTTGATGATACTGCAATAATGGTGGTGATGTCTCCAAAAGTAAGTCTCCAATATGCCAAAAGATCCTTTGGAAATGTCCCAAAACCAAGGATATAGGCTAAGGGATGAGATTGAATGTCAGTGGCCATGAAGGGAGGCGTTACGATTCCTTCTTGGTGTGGGTCGTAACGTCCCAATGACCACCTGTTGGCTAATAGGTTGGTGGGATGGTAGCGCGTCGTGCAGATGTCTCAGTGTCGTGTCTCCATCCTATGAATCTGTCAGATCGATAGAGTTGGTAACACCTCTAGGAAGCTGACATGGACTTCTTCAATGGACAAAAGGATAAGTTGGGAAACCTGTCCTCCAAGCAACGTGGGAGAGGTACCACACGTTGCAATTGCCACTAAAGGTGATGTGGGTGAAATTTTTGACTCTACATTTTTCCCCCACTTTAGCAAGCATGTCTCCATTAAGAGATGCGAAGCTAAAGTATGAAAGGTAGAAAAGGTGAAGAGGACAAAATATCGTGATAGGGAAGCAGAATCTCATTGATCAGATGAAGTTTCCCGTGATGATATGATGCTAAAATTTTGGAATAGAAATCGGTGCTTGGAACATCGACAACACTCTAGCAGTAGTCTAGCCTGATGGATGATAAGATATGATAAAGAAGTTGGAATAAAGCACAACAAGAACAAGCCTCGCCATGGAGGAAATTCCATGATGACAAAAAAATACAAGATAGGGCGTTCACCATTGGTACAAGATACGCCGATATGATTATCATGATACTCCATGCTGAGAACCATATGATAGGGCATGATAAGCCAGTTTGGATGACCATATGACAGGGCAAATTGGAACGCCGATATGGATAACCATATGATAGGGCAAATTGGAGCACCGATATGGATAACCATATGATAGGGAAAAATGATATACCAACATGGGTAGCGAGGCACTAGATCACCATGTGATAGGGTACATAAATTAGCCGACATGGGCAGTGACATGTGATAGAGCAATTGGAATATAGTAGATTGGCCTCTACCAAGGCAAGAAAGATGATGCATATTAGAAAGATGGTTTAGCCCCCATGTAGGAAATCTTTGGAATAGATCAAGTGGTTTTTCCCCCACCCAAGTGAGCTTGGAAAGAAAAGATCAAGTGGTTTGGCCCCCATCTAGGCACACATGATAAAGAAAATGGATGAAAAAGAATAAAGATAAAGGCAAAAATGAAGAAATGATGATATGATGGCCCCCCCTTAGAATGATATGGATGGAAGGCATGTCATTCTAAGGAGAAGAAGAGTTGTGGCATGCCAACATAACAAGATGTTTTTGTGTAATGTCACCAAGAGATAATGACACATAAATATTCACAACATCAAAAGATGCAATGCAAGAGGACAAGGGGATCTGATAGTTTGGCATCAAAACCCAAAGAAGTGTCAAAAAGACATAGAGTATCACAGTGAGACGGGTGTATCGTCATAGTGCCAAATTTATTGGATCTGAAGAAGAGCACAAGAATACAAATATAAAATAGAAATTTGGGTCAACATGGAAGAAAGCAAAGAATTCCCCCAATGCTTTGCATCATCCCTGAATGTCAAAAACTAAGATATGATAAATAGAAGAATGTAGACACATAGAGGAATGTGTATGATAGAAAATCTCTTGTCTCCGAGCACCTATGGAGTAACTTGGGTCCTACAAGAGAGTGCAATGGATAAAAATAATCAACCTCCTGTATCCAACTACCTACGGAGTGACCTAGGTCCTCCAGGAAGGGAAAAATAGATAAAGAAAGCATGGGAGAGAACAACCACACACACATACAAGCAGATGAAGATGAAAAATAAAAGTCCTAATGATCAACCCTTAGGAGGGGATCATATTGCAGGAGATCATCATCCTCAAGAAGAGCCTCGTCCTCCCAATCTAGGGCATAGGGAGAGGGGGGTGAGCTCAGAGAGGGACTATTGCAATGGCCACACTGGGTGCCTCACTAGTAGCAAGAGAAAGAGAAAGAGATGAAGCAGGAACAATGTCTTCATCTACAATCTTGGAGGAGGTGAGGGTCAATGATCATGTGAAGATCGTAGACAAGGTCGGAATGTCCTCCAAGGAGTCGAACATGCAAGCCTCCGAGGAGGAAGCAAGTGACTCACTTGGAGAAGATGGAACAAGAACAGGACTGCCAGCCTCTATAAGAGGGGAAGTGAAACTCCAAAGAAGGCGGGACCTTCTCGATCATGCAAACAGAAATAGCCAAACCAGCAGGTACTAAGACAAGAAAAGGAAGGGATGAAGAAGATACTTGTGATGACTTGTGTTGTCAAAACTCTGAAATAGGGCCCTGCTTAAACTTGTTTTTACACGGGATAGGAGTGTCAGGCCACCTATCAATCATAGTAAGTTGAAGGGCCCCAGGAAAGTTGCCATGTTGAAGGGGTTGCAGAACAAGTGGAGTAGTGGAAGCTGCGCTGGAGACCACCTGTGTACGGCATATCCAAATGCACGGACAAGGGTAGAGTGTCTGATAGAGAACTAATAAGCAGAGGCTCCAAGGAAGGAGTGATGAAGACTTGCACCTACTTAGGGGGAGGATCATCAAAGGTCCCTGGAGTAGCGGTAAGCAAAATCAAAATTGATGCAGAAGTGGGAGCCACCAAAGGAACAGGCTCTGAAATAGTAGCACTGGAGGATGCACTAGCAGACTATAAGGCAGTGTCAAATGCTCGAGTCTTGGCCCGTCATAAGCATTTACTCTCACGTGCATGTTGGTTCTGACGGAGGTGGGGACCACCAAGCATACTCTGAGATGGATTAGGAGAATCATGTTCTATAAGAGAGGCCTATAGGATTGGATCAAGAATAGGAGGAGGCCTAACTGATGAAATAGGAGGGACGTCCTAAACGAGCATCACATTCATAGTGATGGGCGCCCGACCTCGCTTTGCTCAAGGAGCAGGTGGAGAAATAGGAGGCACAAGATTGGTCTATGATATAGATGTGAGTGGAGATGAAGGAACCTGAGACAAGTGTTTCCCCTTCGCATAGCGAGATGGCCTAGGGATATTTGTCATGATGGGAAGCTCAAAGGGTGGGCAGGTCATAGACTTCGGCAGTGAAGGTGCCTTTCCTTTGGCTTCAGTAGGAGTAGTCATAGGAACAGAGGACACCACTGGGGTCTGCATGGTCCTAGGTGGATGAGGATGTCTTAGTGCGGGAGTAGGTTTAGCTCCAACTCCCTATGATGGAGGGACATGTGCCACAACTCATTCCAAGATCGGGATCTCGGGTGCAAAAGTTGATGTAGAAGATGTCAAAGATACGGCAGGCTGTGCCGACATAGAAGCCAACTCCCCCTTCTTGTATTTATAATATGCACTATATAAAAGGTCACCATAAGGAAGCATGGGCCCAATTGGGGCGGGCCAAAATTGATCCAAGGAGAAGTCCCCATGGGAAATCAGTGGTCGATAGCCAGTGTCCTGGATGACATGCACTGAGCCCTCATGAGGAAACTTTAAGCACTTGTGAACCATGGAAGGAACCGCCTCCATGGTGATCAACCATGGGATCCTGAGTTTGACTTGGAAGATATCAGATTCATGGATGATATTAAAAACTGAGGACAACACCTTGGGACCTACCATGACCATCAAGGTGATGTTGACCGATAGGCTGATAGAGAATCCATGGTGGGTCTGCAAGGTAGTGTGACACTCATCATAGACTGGCCTATGCCATCCATTCACAAAGAGTGTCTCCTCCATGATAACATCGACTCTATTGGAGGGGTCAACCAGCACATCTGTGATAGTTTGACCATTCAATCAAGAAGGGATATAGAGAGGAGGAGGCTCTCTAGAATATGAGGCATCAAGTGGTGTGAATAAGACAAGCATGTCAGACACCTTCCCCTTCTGGGAAGCGGGGAGATGATAGGAGTGACGATCACCATATTGATATATGGACCACCATCCAAGGTTGCATCAGATGTAGAAATCACATTTGTCAAGTGTAGAGGAAATGGGTTAGTATAGATCTGCAAGTCACTATTAGTTTTATCTACGGACTTGTTCAGCTTGTGTTTCCTTGTGTCAACTTTGATAGCCCCATTGTCAATGTGGTCTTGGATAATGTGTGTAAGACAATAATATCTCTCAGTATCGTGACCAAGCACACGATGTTAATTACAATACTTTGACCTATTGAACCAATGGGGGTAGGGTCGGCTATCTGATAGAGGTTTAGGCTCAGGTAGGGTGATCAGATTGTCTCGCAACACCCACTGCATGATACTCAAATAAGAGTCGTTCAATTTTGAAGACTGAGTTTTATGAAGATTGAGAGGCAGTTATCAGAGGAGTAGTCGCTACATTAGCCATGACTTTATTCATCTGAGACTCATCTGAGGATGTGTTGGGAAAGGACCCACCATGAGGGTTCAAATAAGAGTCTCTTAACTACATCACAGTGTGCTAATAATCGGTCAAGACAGAGCACATGCTGGAAAAGTTCTAATAATGATCTAGGGATAACTTCTCCCTCAATGTCAGTTGTAGGTTGCCTATGAACATACACTATAAGTCATTATCTAGTGGGGCAAAAGGGATCTTAGTTGAGATCACCTGATATTGTGAGATAAAATCCGTCTTCTTCTCATTTGGTTTCTGCTTACAATGAACAAGGTCGGATATAGTGACCTTGTTGCCTATGTTAGCCTGAAACCTCTTGAGAAAGAGATCCATCAGCTGGTCAAAGGTGTAGATGGAGTGGTCAGGCAGAGAATTGTACCACTCCAACAATGTCCCTTTCAGGGAATGAGAAAACACCTTAAGGAGAACAAAGTCCAGATTGTGATAGTCACTGCACAAGGTCGTAAATGAATCGATGTGAGTGTTTGGGTCACCATCGCCACTGAACCTATCAAACTTCAATGACTCAGTGGTCATTGGAAAGATGGTATTTTGGATAGTGATGTCTAAAGAGCTCTTCCTATAGTACATGGGTGTGGATGATTGGTCAGAAGCATAAGCTAGAGAAGTGAACTACAACTGAAGCTGGCCCATGTTCTGCAATATGGTATTCAGAACTGGATTAGTGGGCGAAGCAGGAGGTGGTGGAGTTGCACCACCTCCCCCACTAGACGACATGTCAGTTGACACGGTATTGGTAGAGACAACTGCAATATGGGCAGCAACAGAAAAAGAAGTCGAATCAGTAGCCATACCTGTGTAACCTAAAGGAACATATGAGGCACCGATACTAGGGATGGTGGAATCCACCATGTGGGCTCCCAACCCTGGGATCCTAACACCGACCTGGGACCCAAATGGATCAACCTGGGACATCCACAAGGGGTAGCCCAGCTAGGCGCACATGGCTTTTAACAATCATTGATAGGGCCCTCAACATCTCCAGGCCTCTCTTGCAAATATCAACATGTATCTCAATGTGCTGATGACATTCCTGGCCTGGGGGAGGATGTTCTCTGGGTTCAAGAAACCCTCAAAATCTCTCAAAATCTGCTCTAAAGAACGATCTTGTCAAAATTGATAGAGACAACATAATCATGATTGATAGCAGGAGGGGAAGACGGGTTAGAACTGTTAGGTCTCAGAGACAACTGAGAGGGGCGGTGAATCAGTTGTCTAATAAATTCAAACCAAAAAAAACTTAACCAGCCTTAATGCTTAATACTGGCAAACCAAACTTTATGCTGGTAGATAGTTTATCAGTTAATTACAGTACTGATAAAGATTAATGCATGAAACATAAAGACAATAACATCCACAACACATAACACCAATATTTGTACATGGAAACCCTGTAAGGGGAAAAACCACGGTGGGAAACCTTACCCACAATTAGATGATACTACTGTAGATAGTATGTGTATACAAATGGGGTCTGCACATGCAGAAAGGCCAAGTGCCTAGAGCTCACTGCTCAAACACAAATAGGAGTCACACTGACTACAATTGGATAGTTAAATCCAATAATGATGTACTGCTCAAAATAGCATCTTCATATGTTGGATTCAATACCGGCTCAGTTCTGATAGCCTTCACAAAAACCTTGCTTCACCTTCAAATGATGTCTATGTGTATAGCTCTGCTTATTCTCGCATATACCTTCTTACAATTCATTTTCCCAATCGCATATCAATCTTACAAATAAGATCTTACATATATACCATAACCTAAGACCAATTTTAGTAGGTCGGCTCTAAAAGATATTACAATAAAATAATTACAAGTAAATCAATAACTGATGCAATATCCGATTCAATATGTCAACTTAATGCATTTACAATAACAACAAAATCATCTCCAAAGCGTGTCGTGCTGATCTGGAATAGATAAGCCTATCGATGCTTATTCGGGACCTATTTGTTGGTAACAGTAAATATGCAAACATGAATATACCAATGAACAAATATCCAAGACAAAGTGTCCAAATGATGTCTTCAACATAACCAAGTGTTTCCCATGTCATTCCAAGTGCTGGTGAACAATATATATTGTCGGTGTACCAGATACCAGTGACTGTGCATAAGTCACTTGCTTGTTGGTGAACATAACCAATTCTCCAAAGTGCCAGAGTTGATAAGTGTTAATAGGTGTTAACATCAATGACAAAACCATATCAACATATCCAAAATACCAACAAGAACTTCTAGGAGAGTTAGGTTGCAAAATAGAAGGAGAAGGCCCCCTAGTTAGAATAGATTTCAGACTATGAGAGGTCAAGAACTCATTGGGATCGGATGATTGTTCACCCTGCATGGTGACAAGCTGAGATATTAGCTCCTTTTAATCTTAAAACTCATAATTTTTTACCATGTTTTAATTCATATAATGGGATAGCAATGATATATTAGAGTTTGACTATATTCATTCCAGATGTTAACTGAACCCATTAAATCTTGTTTTGTCTTGACCAATTATTCTTGTTGCCATGTGAATTATTCCTATTGCCATGTGAATTATTCCTATTTCCATGTGGATTATCATAGGCGATATCATGTGTAAAATGTATAAGTGTTTTGATTAATTAAAATAGATATATGTGTATGCTTGTATGTTCTATCTTTTTAATTGTAGGGTAAATAAGATGCTACAGAGGCAGTTATTGTGTCACTTCATGAAGGCGGTTAGAGATATTCAAGGGGTGGTTAAAAGTTCAAAACAGAAAAGAGAATAATGGGCTTAAGGAGCAGAAAAGGAATAGCAAGGTGTGCAAGACTCATTTATGTTTGTCTTTAGTAAACATAAAATCTTGTAATACCACCATGCTATATTCTTGGTTGAGGTTTAGTAGAGATCCACGTTTTCAGTGGCTTAACTCCGTTTGTTCTCTATCATAAACGTTCTCCGCCTTATTTCATCAACGTGACCTAGATTGTAGTAATTTGTTGTAGTTTTCTTTTAAATAAGAGTCTGCACCTCTTCTCAGAGGTTAGAGAGAATGGGAAGAGAGACAAAATATTTAGAAATAAAGTTGCAGAGTATTTTTAACTTTCTTTCATTATGTGTGTTGTATCGACTTTTGAAAGACAATGAATAAAGTGATGCTATTCTAAGTATTTAGAGTTATATTTGGAAGCCTGGATACACTCATCCAAGGGGGCCCACTTGGTGAGTATACATGTGCATTTGTTAACTTAGTTTCCCTTTTTGCTGCAGTAGGCATTCTGGCAATTGATTGTTCCTGCAGCCAAAGCAAACAGAGTAATTCTTGTTTGTCAACTTTAGACTTGGTTAGCAGTTCTTTAATTGGGTTTTATGTTAATGCAGAGTTTTCCTATAGCCATTCAATTGTTATAATTCTTTTTTCCTTATTTCAAATAGGTTTAGTTGCTGCAGTAATGCAGAATAGCTATCGTAGGAACTTAGTGCATAGATAGTGCAGACCCATTTCAAGTATTACATCCCTGGGTTGATAAACAAATGAACTTCAGTTATGGAGATAATAATTTCATAGAGTGAATATCCAAAATTTGGGTTGAGACTTTAGCTATAGTTATTGTTCCTCTTGGTGAAGCAAACATTTTTGGCGTCGTTGTCGGGGATGGTATCAAACTAAGAACTTGTTATGGTTATTAATTTTTAGCTTTCAGTATAGTTATTTTTGATAACTTAGTTTGTTTAAAGTAATTCTCATGAATCTGCATGCATATACAAAGAAGAGATGCTCAAGGTAGATTCCTTCCCAACCATCCTAATCATACAAGACTCAATCCATATGACCTCCCAGATGTAAATCCTTTTGTTGCACTATACCAAACCCCAGATAATTTGAACCCTCTTGAATTTGAACTTCCTGAGAACAACCTCCATTTCCTCTTTGGACTTCTTGAAGAGGAACTTCATTTAGTAACTCCTCCTCAAAGCCCAATGCAAGGAAATTTACCCCCTAGTGGGAATAATCCACCTCCACCTATGACTCCAATGTTTGAGTTCCCTATTTATGATCAGCATGATAATGCTAATCTCAAGAATATTCTAGCTTCTTCCCTTCCTAAATTATATGGATTAGTGACAGAAGACCCTGACACTTTCTTGTTTGAGTTTGATGTCATCTGTAGGAGTTTTGATTATACTACAAATGCCATAGACTCAAAATATTCCCTGCCACTTTTAAAGAGTCGGTTTTGAGATGGTTTATGAGTCTAGGGAGTAGCACAGTCACTACATGGGATGAGATGAAACGGTTGTTTCTTGTGAAATACAATGATTATTGTAGAGGGACTAACCGCCATGGGGATGATATTTTTAGAATGACACAGAAAGAATATGAGAGTCTAGAAGATTATCTGAAGAGATTTCTATTCAGTGTCAAGAAGTCCAAGCATAATACTCTAAATGAAGAGTCTCTAAAGTTAATATTTTTAAGAGGAATTAGTGATGAGTGCACAGATTCTTTGGATCTTATGGGAAGAGGTGACATAACACAATCAACATGAAATAATATTGGACAAATTTATCATAAGTATTCCAGATCTTCTTCTGAGAAGAGTAGGCATTTTAAGCCGGGAGTTTCTTCATCATCATCCAGTAATGGAGTTTCTCAAGTGGAGCTTAGCCATTTGTTCAAGGATTTTAAGGAGGATATCATAAACAATATGGCTACTCAATTGGACACACTTTTAGCTAAGAAGAAACATGAGGAAGCTAATGCAGTTCTTGCAGAATTATGCCCACATTGTAAGCATAGGAAAAGAGACTGTAGATGTAAAATGGTTACAAATCTTCAAGTTCCTGATTTCAACACAATACAAGGTGATGATGAACAATTTTTCTATGTTGTTCAAAGAAGGCCAAATTTTCCAAGATAAGGTATGCCTCCCGATCCACTTTCTTTTTCTAGTTATAGTAGAAATTCCTATGCACAAAATAATCAATGACAATCTCCATAAGCTCAAAATTTTGGAAATTATCAAAATTTGTATAATCCTCAAGGCCAAGGGCAGAATTTTGCCAATCAAACTCCACAGTGGTAGCAGCCACAAGGAAATTGGTCTCAACCTTAGGGACCATGGCAACAATTCCATGGGAATTGACAACCTGCCTCTCAATGGAGAGGAGGTCAACCATGGGAAAATCAGTCGTCTGGTTATCAGCAACCTATGTAGCAGCCACAACCACCTGCAATAATGCCTCCTCCTATAGCCAATATTGTTCCACCTAAACCTACACATCTGCCCACTCAACCAATGCCAAATCCTAATAATAAGCCTCAATAACAACAACAAGTTTATTCAGCTAATCCTAGTCAATACCCAACTTATTCTCTTTCTATAAGTGATATTCACCTCGGATCTGGGACAACTTTACCCAACCCGTCTCCACCAGTTATAACTAAGATACAAAAGGAATAAGAAATCTCTAGTCCAGCAACCCAAATACCTCAAAATCAGCAAATACCCCCATTTCCTTAGAGGTTGCAAGCTAAAGAGATTCTACAGAAAGAGGAACTAAGTTTTGATATCATAGATCAGTTGAAACACGTATGTGTTAAAATTCCATTGTTGCAAGCTATTAAGGATGTCCCTATTTATGGTAAGGCACTTAAGGAGGCATATTTAAAGAAAACTGGAAGAAAGAAAAAGGATCTGCAAACAGTGCATGTAATGGGTCAATTGGTTGATATCATGTTAGGCAAGGTTTTAATTCCTAAATATACTGATCCTGGTAGCTCTATTGTGAAAATAGTCATCAATGGCACTCAGATAAAGAATGCTTTAATAGATTTGGGAGCAGCCATCAATGTAATGACAAGAGATGTTATGCAGAAACTTGACATAACCAATCTTAGACCTACACCTACAATCCTACATCTTGTTGACAACTCCACAGTTCGGCCTGATGGTATGATTGAATATGTGGTTGTTACTTTGGATTCTTGGGAATATCCTGTAGATTTTATGATTATGTCTCCTAAAGCCACATTGGGAGGATATCCAGTTATTTTGGGAAGACATTAGATTTCTACAGCTGATGCATATATTGGATGCTGGTCAGGAGATATGACTCTTTTAGATGGAAATACAACCAAAATGTTAGCTCTGTATCCTCCTGCTTAGCCCCAACTTGATCAACAAGAAGTCGTTTGGCCTAACGTAGGAGATGAATTTGAGGAAGGAGTTGACTCTATCAATCATCTTATGATGATTAATAGAGAACCATTCATACAACTTCATGATGATGATTTAATTATCTATAAAATTCTAACAAATCAGTTAGACAAGGGAAACAGTCACAGGAGTTGGTATCAAATATTCCAACATCAGATTTTCCCGTAGCCACTGATATACTGCATACTATGTTGCCACAGGAAGTCTGTACTTCACATCTTTCTGAAACATCTCAGGTTGATCTTACTATCAAAGTGGAAGTTGATCTAAACAAATATTTGAATATCAATAATCAACTCACATGGACCCAAAAAATAACACAGGCTGACTCGCTTAAATGTCATCAACACGCTTTTACATGGGATTACAAAGACATGCATGGAATTGATCCTATAGTTTGTACCCATCGTATCCACATAAAAGAGGACTGTAGACCACTTAGATAGCCACAGAGAAGAATTAATCATGCATTAAGAGAAATAGTTAAAGAGGAATTGCAGAAATTATTAAATGTTGGATTTATCTATCTTATCTCGGATAGTCAATGGGTGTCACCTCTAGTGATAGTTCCAAAGAAAGGAGGTACATGGCAGGTATCTATGGATTACAGAGCTTTGAAATTAGCAACCAGGAAGGATCATTTTCCATTACCATTTTTGGATCAAGTATTAGACTACTTGGTAGGGAAGTGGTACTTCTCATTCTTGGATGGATTTAGTGACTACAACCAGATTCAAATTACTCCCGAGGACCAGAAAAAAACTACATTTACTTGTCCTTGGGGAACATATGCATATTTTTCTTCTTTCTTTTGGATTATGTAATTCTCCAACTACTTTTCAAAGAGCAGTGATAAGCATATTTTCAGATATTTCTCAGGACAACATGGAGATCTATATGGATGATTTTACCACCTACAGTTCAGAATTTGAAGAGGCATTCAAGAATCTGAAGAAAATTTCATAGTGGTGTGAATACAATTTATCATTAAACAGTGAAAAGTGCTTCATGATGATGCAAGAAGGTATAGTTCTTAGTCATCATATCTCTATCAATGGAATGCAACCTGACCCAGCAAAAATAGAAGTCATTCAAAACCTCCCTGCACCTATAAAGCAAAAGGATGTCAGAAGTTTCCTTGGTCATGCTAGATATTATAGGAGGTTTATCAAGGATTTTAGCAAAATTGCAGGCCCTTTATATTCTCTTTTGACCAAGGATATGGAATTTAATTGCACTTCCTCATGCAATGAAGCTTTCTTGAAGCTCAAACATGCATTAACTCAAGCACTAGTTCTCAAGGGTCCGAACTGGTCCTTACCTTTTCATATTCATACAGATGCATCAGAATATTCCATAGGAGCAATTTTGGGACAAAAGATTGACAATTTGGAGAATGCAATTTATTTCATCAGCAAGAACATGCAGGGGCCTGAACTGAATTACACTATCACTAAAAAGGAGATGTTAGTAGTTATATATGCACTCAACAAATTCAAGCATTATATAATAGGATATCTAATATTTGTGCACACTGATCATACAACAATCAGCTATCTCATGAATAAACCTTCAATTACAAGAAGATTGGCTCGCTGGTTACTATTGATGCAGGAATTTGACATTATAGTTGTTGATAAACTAGGTAAATCCAATGTAGTTGCAGATTATCTTTCTAGGCTTCAATTGTAGGATGATTGTACAGCCATAGATGATGCTTTTCCAAATAAACATTTGTTCCTTATAAAAGCACACACTCCCTGGTATGCTGATATTGCAAATTATTTTGCTGCTAATAAGATGCCAATTAATTTTTCTCCTAAAGAAAGAAGACTGATAGTTGAGAAAAGCTTTAATTTCTCATGGATTGCTGATTGTTTGTTTTATACTGGACCTGACCAAGTCATGAGAAGATGTGTAAGAGAGGATGAAACATATGATATCCTTCATGCATGTCATGATGAACCATGTGGAAGACATTTTGCTACTAAAAGAACAACACTTAAAATATTTGGCACAGGATATTATTGGCCAACGTTATATAAGGATGCAACACAATATACTAGAAAATGTTATAGATGCCAGCGCATGGGTAGACCTACTAGATCTGATGAAGTTCCATTATATCCCCAGATATTAGTTGCACCATTTGATAAGTGGGGATTAGATTTTGTTGGGCCGATTGATCCTCCTTCAAATAGGAAATCTTATATTCTAGTATGCACTGATTATGTTACCAAATGGGTGGAAGCGCGAGTATGACACATGCAAGAGATAATAAAGTAGCTGAATTTCTTTATGAAGAAATATTTACCAAGTATGGAGTTCCAAGAGAGATTTTTTCAGACCAAGGACCACAGTTTACTTATACATTGATTGTAGCATTGGTTAATGAATATAATATTAGGCACCAGAAGTTTACCCCATATCATCCACAAGCAAATGGTCAAGTAGAAGTCACAAGCAGATATTTAGAAGCCATTCTTACCACGACAGTAGCTCTTCATAAGAAAGATTGGTCACATAGACTTCCTGAAGCTATTTGGGCATACAGAACAACATGGAAGACACCAATTGGTTTTACACCTTTTAAAATGGTGTATGGAAAAACAACAATGATGCCCATTGAGTTTGAGCACAAAACTCTTAGAATGGCTCTTTCATTGAATGTGACTCTCTCTGAAGCACAAAGAGACCACATTCTGCAATTAAATGCTTTGGATGAGCTAAGGAAGATGGTCGTCCAACATACAGAACTTATTCAAAATCAAAGAGCTAAATGGCATGATAAGTACATCAAGGAGAGAAAATTTAAATCACGTGATTGGGCACTGCTGTATGATTCTAGATATAAAGATACTGTAGGGAAGCTGCAAACAAGATGGTTAGGCCCATATGAAATAGATGAAGTTTTTACAAATGGAGTAGTTCGCTTGACCACTATAGATCCAGTCAGATTCAAGCTTCTAGTCAATGGTCATCGACTACGCCTGTATCATAAGCTTGCAACCAAAGAACAGTTCCTGCAGCAATTCATCAGCCAAGATAAAAAATCAGTTCCTGCAGCAATTGGAGAAGTTCCTTCAAAATCTGAAGAAGTTCCTGCAACAACTGGAGAAGACATTAAGGGTGTGGTTCCTGTAGCTTCTGCAGGGAGTGTTCTTAGCAATCAATAAAATCTTCAAGCATGCTTTCATAAAAATATTTCCATGTCTTATGGAAATATTATTCTCCAATAATAATTTTCTTTTTTGTCCACATCATCCCATTCCATCTCTCTATCTAATCACTTCATTCATGTCACATCATCTCATTTCACCCCTTTTTATTAGCTAATAGTTTCATGCAGCATTTATTCATACGACTGCAGGTATGTACATTGTTTATTTTTTATTAATTATGCATTTATTATTTTGCTATGATTATTGTCTATTTTAAATCTGTGAACCCTTCCCTATGTCCTTTCCGCATGTGTGGACATGTGTCATCATAAGTGGGGGGGGGGTATTTTATGGTCCAATTTCCAAGTTGAGTAATTATCCGTCCTTGTCAATAATTTTCTTTGATTTGCCTAACATAATTTTTGAATAAGACATTCTTTGCCATGAGTGATCAGTTCATCTTGCTGCCGAAATCATTGAAAGTAAGGTATTTTTGAACAAGTATTTTCAATTCTGCAGGTTATTTCAGTCCCTCATTCTCTGCTATGGAAATTATTTTGAGAGCCGAAATAGTAATTGGTGGAGATCTTATCCGACATGAACCTATAATTCATAGCATGTTGTTGCAAGATGTCCAATGTGAGCATTACTTCTGTATGCATGGGTGGATTGATTATTTTCTGAAAATAATGGATTTCAAAGAAGAAATTGCCTTCGAATTCATGCATATATTCAATGAGAGAGAGGCCTCTATCAAGGGATTGAGAGTCATTGCCTCAGAGAAATGAATCGCTGAAGTTATTGGGTTGTTGCAAGAAGGAGAATTGTTTCCTGAATCTAAGGATGTGAGAAGTGCTAGGGCAGAATTTACACACCCAACAGATGGACCCCTAAGGGTGGACAAACAGGGAACCAGACGGATATCTCTTCCAGTTGAATGGCCCCAGGTGGCATTGTATGTGATGAAATACATTACCTATGATGGAAGGTACTCAAATTTATATTCATTCCATTTTAAATTGCTTAGTCATTTACGGAATGGTTGAAGGGTAAATGTTCCCATTTTTCTATATCACCTTATTTTCATAAGTGAAAAAGAAACATGAAAGGGTGGAAGTCGTTTTGTCAGTCATCATGGCCTGATAAAATTATTAGTAGAATGTTCTCTTAGGGATGTTTCTCAAATGGCATGGGGGGTATTCAAAGATATACTACAATTTAGGGAGGAAAATGCTCCTCTTGCAGAAGAATAAGCAACCCAAGAGGAGGATATCAGAGAGCCCTCATCTGCTAGGGTTTTTGCAGAGGATGAACCTCTTGTTGCCAATGAACCTTTGACTATTGCAAAAGAAATAGTGATTGAAACAAATATTGAGTAACCCTCCACTCATTTTCAAAGTGGAGCGACATCTTTTAAAGGAAAAGGGAAAGAAGTAGAGACAATTGACGCAGAGAGAGAAACCATAGTGCAACCTCAAGCAGTGCAGGTTTCTCCTGTAGCCAAAAAGCATAGGCTAAAATAAAATTCTCCTACAGCAACACCTCTTGTAGAAACTCTTCCTAGAGCCACTCTGAAAATGTATGCAAGAAGGAATCGGCAGAGTAAATAGAAAGTTCGAGTAGCAGGGGATGCAGTGGAAGTTATTTCAGTAGAAACATTAGAAGAAAGGCATGAGAGTCAAACAGAGATTAAATCACATGAAGAACATGGAGTCGATAGACTTTCAAATCTGGCACATGTAGTAGAACAATTTGGAGAACCTATTGAAGAAATCTCACGCCCTCAGGTAACAGCTAATAGACCTCCTTCATCTCTCACTAGTTTGTCTATTGCACTTACATTTTATAGGTAGTGGGAGATAGAGAGGGCTAGGTTACATGGAATTATTGATAAGCAACAAAAAAAAAAATTTAAAAGAGGGATAATCAAATTGTGGAATTGAAAGCTAAAGTTGACACAATTGCCAGTATTGTTCCTAAGTTGATACAATGTAGGGCTCCTCCAAGGGTTTATGCTTTGCATCTAAAAGAGCAATATTTAAATTTTAAGCTAAACCGCATTGTTAGAGACCTTAGTCCTTCTTTAGATACCCCGAAAGAATTTTATAGTGTTTATCAAACCTCTCCAACAACTGTTAAGAATTTGTTATGTGAATTCTATTTGCATAACTATGTTGTAACTTCTGACAATGAGTGGAATCCCTTATTATACATTGGTGACATTCACATAAAAGCATTAATGTTAAGGGTGCAAAATGAAATAAGTATAGGGACTCAGGCCAAAACATATAGAAATTTAGAATTTGACTGTCCATTACCACTCAAAGCTCAAGCCAAGAATCCACGGCTTCTTTACTCTGATTGGCAGAAATTGTTAGCAAGACCTGATGTAAGGAGCCAAGTGTTACCAATAAGAGAGGAAACATACCAGGAATATGAACATTTGATTAAAAATGAAAATGCAGCTACAATGGAATGTCTGGTTCAACGTCGGAATAATCTTCCAGAAGACCTAAAACAAGGTGAACCTCATTCACTGCCTAATTTTCATGCAGCTATGCAAAGAGCTCCTAAGTACATCCATTTGAGTAGGGTAAATAGCAATAATTGGCTACCCTTGATATTTTAGCCACCTATCCTTATGTGGCCATTAATGGGATGAAGGGTTGCAGATAAGCCATATGAGGGGGCCACAAAAGAAGCCAGATGGGCCAGACTAGAAAAATGAAGGGATTTTATTGGAATTTGACTACAGGAGGGACAGGACAGGGAACTATTGGTGACTTGCAAGTAAGTACCCAGATCATAAGTTTTCCTCTTACTAGAGGATCAACAAGATACTAAGTTGGGGGGCATGATGAGCTGAGATATTAGCTCCTTTTATTCTTAAAACTCATAATTTTTTACCATATTTTAATTCGTATAATGGGATAGCAATGATATATTAGAGTTTGACTATATGCATTCCAGATGTTAACCGAACCCATTAAATCATGTTTTGTCTTGACCAATTATTCTTGTTGCCATGTGAATTATTCCTGTTGCCATGTGGATTATCATTTGCAATATCATGTGTAAAATGTATAAGTGTTTTTATTAATTAAAATAGATATATGTGTATGCTTGTATGTTCTATCTTTTTAATTGCAAGGTAAATAAGATGTTGCAGAGGCAAATATTGTGTCACGTCATGAAGGCAGTTAGAGATATTCAAGGGGCATTTAAAAGTTCAAAACAACAAAGAGAATAATGGGTGTAAGAATTGGCAAAGGAATAGCAGGGCGCAGAAGACTTATTTATGTATGTCTTTAGTAAACATCAAATATTGTAATACCGCCATGCTATATTCTTGGCTATGGTTTAGTAGAAATCGACGTTTCTAGTGACTTAACTTCATTTGTTCTCTGTCATAAATGTTCTCTGCCTTATTTCATCGGCGTGACCTAGATTGTAGGAATTTGTTGTAGTTTTCTTTTAAATAAGAGTTTGTGCCTCTTCTCAGAGGTTAGAGAGAAGGGGAAGAGAGACAGGAGATTTAGAAATAAAGTTGTAGAGTATTTTTATCTTTCTTTCATTCTGTGTGTTGTATCGACCTTTGAAAGGCAATGAATAAATTGATGCTATTCTAAGTATTTAGAGTTATCTTTGGAAGCTTGGATACACTCATCCAAGGGGGTCCACTTGTTGAGTATTCCTATGCATTTGTTAACTTAGTTTCCCTTTCTATTGCAATAGGCGTTCTCACAATTGACTGTTCCTGCAGCCACTGGAAACAGATGTTGTGACTATTCCTGCAGCCAAAGCAAACAGAGAATTCTTGTTTGTCAGCTTTGGACTTGGTTAACAATTCTTTAATTGGGTTTCATGTTAATGCAGATTTTTCCTATAGCCATTCAGTTGTTATAATTCTTTCTTGCTTATTTCAAATAGGTTTAGTTGTTGTAGTAATGCAGAATAGCTATCACAGGAACTTAGTGCATATATAGTGTAGACCCATTTCAAGTGATACATCCCTAGGTTGATAAACAAATGAACTTCAGTTATGGAGATAATAAATTCATAGAGTGAATGTCCTTACTTTGAGTTGAGACTTTAGCTATAGTTATTGTTCCTATTGGTGAAGCAAACACATGGCACCAGGTAGAGGAGGACTATAGTGATCAGGAGGGAAACTCCTCCTAGATGACCTCCTGACTACAGCTCCTATCACAGTCTGGGTCATAAAGCTCATAAGTTGATTGACAACCAAATCATAGAACAAGGACACCTATGCAAGTCTTTGTAAAAAGATATCAGACTGTTTTGTTTTGATGTGTTTAAGATAAAAACGTGAAAGGGAAAAAGATGTTTGTTGTTCTCAGTTTTTGTTTTATCCTCTTTTTTTATTTTTTATTTTTAAGTTTTTAAATGAGCATGATGAAAAGTCAAACAACTATACTAAAATAGAAAAGAAAATGAAATAAAGCAACTAAGCTATACTAGAAAATGAAAACACGCATAAATCCCCCTTCATGTCAGGTTCACCAAAATGTAATGGAGGGAATTTGTCACCTCAAGGATGATGAACCCTCAAGGACAAATTGTCCTTCCAATTACCTCTGCGAACTGGCACTAAGATGAGCCAGGGGATAATAGATTTATACAAGGAGCATCATACACCTGAGAAACATCTTAGGAAGGCTCTGCAGAGCCTTTGTCCTTGGGATGCATGTTCAGAGTTGGGACACCAATGTAGTGCACTGTCGTCCTGTATGAACATAGTGCAAAGTCTGAGCAGAACTTATCTAAACAATATTGGAAATTATGAAAAACACATATTACAAAATAGAATAAGGAAAATGATAAAGGATAAGAAAATCTCACAATAGGTCCACGCTATGAAGCCTCCCGCAAGATAATCTCCTCTTCACGAAGCTATACCTACAAACATGCAAGAGAGAAAATGTTGGTGGTCATGTTTTGGAGTCTGCCTAAGTTAGACCCTGTTTTGGTGTTTCCACCTCCATGGACAACCCAAAAATCCACGGGAAATGAAGATGATGAAGAAGCTAATAAAGAAGAATGTAAAGACCAATATAAAGACAATGCTATGCTATTTGATAATTGGAAAGTAAACAAGATATTGAAAGTGCAGGATAGAGTTAGATTACTCCCCTAGTGCTTGGCAAGTGTTGGAATGCTTGATAAACTTGGTAGCTTGATGATGCTACAACAATGGTGGTGGTGTCTCCAAAAGCTTCAATCTCCAAGAATAAGTCTCCAATCTGCCAAAAGATCCTTTGGAAATATCACAAAACCAAGGATATAGGCTAAAGGACGATGTAGTACCCCTACCCTAATTAGATTTTAATTTTGGTTTGACCTTGGTTATTTTATCATGTTATAATGTTATAGTCAAACATTTTGATTATTATGTGTACCAGTTAATGTGGTTTTCGCATCAATTTGTAGGTAAGCTTATTAGTTTTCCTGATTCGTGTTGTTAATCTTAGGCTAACACTTTTATTAAATATATATGTATATATATATATGCATGTGTGATTCATGGTTGCAGGAGATTACAGGTACAATACCGCATGAGTGCGAGGTTCGCCTCCACCCGGATTCGTAGGTTTGAGTGTTCCTCACTGGCCCTTAGATTTTGGATTAGGTGGTCGTAAGACCCTTGTTTGACCATAGTCATGCTCAAGTGAGCGTCGTCAGTCATCGTCGGTATTCCCTTTGGGTGGGTATGCAGGTCATCTGTCTGCTTGGCGTTCTTGGGTTGCGTGTTTTGTGTGTGGTTAAATTGAGTAATTAATCCTTAATGTTTAATTTGATTTAATGTGTGTTTACGCATTAGAAATTAAGGGACTAAATTAAATAGGTTCCCTTTATGTGATTAATCGTTAAATAGAATTGCTCAATGCAAGTTGGTAGCAAGTGCAATTAAATGGTTAATTTTAAATGATAAATATTTTCAGTTATGCTTTTTGAAAGGAAAGATTAAATTTAATTGAAATGGAAATGATTTAATCTCTTTGGTTTTTTTTTTTAAATAGAAAGGTTGATTTCAATTATTTAAGAAAATCAATTTTAATTAAAAAAGCAAGTTTAATATCTATATTTGATATAGTTTAAAAGAATGAATTTGGGGATTTTATTTTAATTAAAAAATATATTTTACCCTCATTATATTTTGGAATATAAAGGTTAATTTTGTTAAAATTGAGAAAAATAGAAAGTAAATGAGGAAGAGGCATTTTGATTTTTTCTAAATTAGAAATAAATTGTGTAAAAGTATTTTCATTTTAGAAATGAGATTTTTGGTCAAAAACTTTGCATTTTTAACCTAGGGTTGCAAAAATATTTTGGGGAGAAAATGATTTTTGGAAAAAGATGGTCGGGAGACATTTTGGAATATGTTCTGGAGAAATTTTGGGGAAAATATTTTTGGAAGAGAAGAATTGATCTGGAGCTTGCAGGTCGGGCTCTCCTTCAATCTTTCCAGGATTGTTGAATCAAGTAGGTCTCTGGTCTATTTCGTTGGCTTCTTTGTTTTGAAGAAATTGTTTTGGATTTTGTAGAAATCTGTTTGTGAAGATTAAAAAAAAATCTCATCTATGTGGGGAAAATGAAAGAGTTGTAATTATATCTCCAATCCAAACCCTTCTCTTCTTCTTTTCCATCTCAAGTTTAGATTTTGGTTGCTCAAGTTGTTTTAAAATCAAAATTTGGGGGTTGGTTGTTTACAATAAGATTTCTTTTAAATCCCAAACATATGGTATTCAAATTCAGTTTTAAATGAGATCTTTGTTGTACTTGGTAGATTGGAGGTGGAAGAATGATTGAAATTTTACCAGTCTCAGTATTTGGGGCTTTCTGGTGTTTTCATTTTAAAAATATGTATATGTTGATCTTTTGTTAATTCTGGAAAATATTCCTAGAGTTTGATCTCAGAAAATTTCAGAGCATTGTCAAAAAATATATATATATACTTTGTTGGTCTAAGAGCACCCAGCAGCTGGGGCTTTGGTTTTATTTTATTTTATATAAAAAAGTAAAGCTCAAAAAAAAATTATGGTTAGTATAATGTTTTGGCTATCGGGGAGGGGCGGCATGGAAGCCAAGGACCTCAACCCATGGCTGGGAGAGCCAAGGCTTCCCCATACCATGGGGAGAGGCCTGGCGGTGAGGCCATGCCATGGCCTCCACTCAGCCAAGGCTGGGTGGAGACCACAACATGGTCTCCCTAGCCTTCCCTTGGCAAAAGGGAGGCCCACGTGGGTCTGCCCTTCGGCTTTGTTTTAATTTTTTTATATATATATATATTTTTTTTTATAAAACAAAAAAAATATAAATATAATAAAATATAAATATAATAAAATATAAATATAGTTTTAAAAAATATATAGATTTTGTAAAGTTGCAATTCCTTTTAATTTAAAGTTTTTCTTTAAAAAGAAGAAAGGGTATTTATTTTGATTATTAATTTAATAATTAATATAATAAACAAACATATATTAATAGTTTTCAAATTACTAATTTTATTAATTAAGGTATATATATAAATATATATATACTAATTAATATTTTGGTTTGTATATTTTTTTAAAATATACATAAGGAGGTATTATGTTAATTCGAAAAATGATTACCTGTTTTGTTTTAACTCCCTTCTAAATGCATATTTCTATTTTTGGAAAATACATGCTTGCTTTGGAGATGTGAGGATGGTTTATTATTTCGAAAAAGAACAAGAATGATGTTTTATTTTGAACAATAAATATCATATGTTAGTTGATTAGTCTGAATATTTGATTTAATATCATTGGGTGCTCTACGAATAGAATATTTATGTTAATGTGAATTTGGTTTAAAAAACTCATGATGAAGTAGTTATGTTATAATGTTATGATGCATATGAACTTAGTGAGTTAGATAACCATGAACGATCTGTACCTAGATGAGATAGATAACTGCAATCAAACTTGGATCCTTTAGAAAACTGGATCGATTTTTAATGTTTAATCAATATGGAAAAAGATTGTCTTTTCCGGTTATTGCCTATGCATGTTTAAATTTTTGTATTCACATTTACTTATGAATTGGCAAGTCCTTCATTGTGATTGTTGGTTATTGTTGTTTGTTGATTTGGGCACCTACTTATGTCCTTGATCTTGAGTATTCACTGTTTTCATGTGATGGTTTGTATCCGGCCATGTCCTTTATGCAGTTGTTGAATGTTGGTTTGTGGTTGACCATATCTGGTCAGGTCTCTAGTTAGAGTACCGTCAGTCAGTGCACATCGTATGAAGTCTTGTTTGACCAACTGGGTATTCCTATCATTTTGAAACTCTGTATACTTGACCTTGTGTAGTCGTGGGTTTTAGGAGTTGTTGGTTTATGGTCTAGTGTCATATGGGAAAGTGGCTTTCGGTTGGGGGTCACGCCCAAAGTGGTTGTTGTGTAACCCATCGGAAGTGTGTCTAATAAGTGATAACCTAATAGCATATTAGAGAGTTAGTTAATGAATCACTGAGTAAGTTAAATGTGCCTCACGTATGGGATGAGTGCTAGTACAGACTCGACATGTAGTGAGAAGGCCTAAAATGGCAAACCATCATCCTTGTCTTCACGAAAGGATGTGTGGGTCCACATGAGGCTTGGATGGGCCAGAGGTTCGGAATAGGTTGCTAGGGTAACCGAGTGGATGGGGCCAAAGCCTAGGAAGATCTGCAATGGTAACCATACCAGGTTATGTGATGACACTTGTCCCTTATGTTCGCTAGTGTGTTGTTTTGTTGTCTTGATAGGAGCATTGTTGTGGAGTAGTCTTGATGCTTATGCCCGTGTGAGAATCTGATATTCATGTTAGACCTTGGGTTGCAAAGATTTAGTTCCGTGGATGCTCCAGTGGATCTTTTGTTATTGCTTCTTATTATTTTCAGCTGGATCCTTTCATATTCAGGGATCATTCATGTATTTATTTGACCGATGTGGTCGTATGTATTGTTGGTTATGTTCACCTTGATGGCAAGATTGTAAATGATGTGAACCTTATGTATTCTTCCCTATTAATTATCAAAGGGGTCTTTCAGTTGAGCAGACCCAAAGATGTAGCCCACTAGGCATGAACTCCAATATCATTTCGGTGTTATGTGGTGTTTTACATTCTTATGTTTCTTTTTAATTTAGCATGAATGGATGGAATTATGTTAGAATGTATAATGTGGATTAGATGAAGTTAATCTTAAAAGCATGTATGTAGTCATCTTATTAAAATGCAGTAATTTGAATCATGAAAGAATGTAGATTAGAATAATGGAATATATTCAGTTATTGATAATGCAATTAAAGTATGCATGGAAAGTATTCATTAGTTTATCTTGAAATTAAAGTATGTAATGAAATTAGATGCATCACTTATGTTTTAATATAAGCTTGAGCGTAATGTATGGTTGAATTGTAATGGATGAACTTAATCATGTTATCTATATTTTTAACCTTAATGGAAGAACTCATCATGTTATCTATAATATTAATTTACTGAAAGAAATTATCCTTTGTTTAAGTTTTATCATGTCATTAAGTTAATCAACTTAATTGGATTAATTAAGCGTGAGTTGAGTTAAATGTTGAATTAAGTAATCACGTTGGGAAACTCTTTAGGTGTCATTTAGTCTTCCGCTGTAGTAACTGAACTTATGACTCATTGTACCATTGTGTTGAGTTTAATTTAAAATATATATATATTTGCACTCTATTCTTGTGTTTTAGCTTAATCCCTTCGAGGTTTCCTCGTGAGACATTACAGACGAGCTTGAATGTCGGTGGCTGCACAGAGAGGCATTACAATTCCTTCCTAGTGCGGGTCGTAATGTACCAATGACCACCTATTGGTTGGCAGGTTGGTAGGACGATAGCACATCGCGTGGACGTCTACATGTTGTGTTTGCGTCCTGCGAATCTGTCAGATTGGAAGAGTTGATAATGCCTCTAGGGAAGCTGACATGGACTTCTTCGATGGACAAAAGGACAAGTTGGAGAACCTTTCCTCCAAGCAGCATGGGGAGGCACCACATACGCAATTTCCACTGAAGGTGACGAGGGTGATATTTTTTACTCTACAACACACACACACACATGTTGGGATAATGTGCAAATATGTGTTTGAGTGATGTATTGTCATTGTTGTCAACATATTCCTCTGTGTGTTCCAGTGTTGCAGTCAGATTAAGTAAGGTGGTTTGGTCGGTGTGTTACAGATGAGTTGTTGCAAATTAAAGGGTTTTGAGATAAGTATCTCTAGTTGATTCAGGTAAAGTTTTAGAGGTTCTCATGGTGAATAGATAGAGTTATGAGATCTGGTGTTGCAGTTGGATTTTCAATTGTTCAGTGTTGATCAGTGATTTGTATTTTGCTCTGAATTGCTTAGTGTTGTTATATCCTGGTTTGCGGATTTGGTAGAGTGTTTGGGACATTTTGGTGTGTCCTTAATTCAAATGGTTCATGATTTGGAGGTCTGCAAGTGTATCTTCCAGTTTGAAAGTCAGCTCAGTTAGTTTTCTTCAAGTTCAATATAATGATGATGGAGATTCTAGTAAGTGGTGGTGTTGTGGTTGTTGTTGTGGTAATTCATGATGATTGTGGATGTTTCTAGATTGTGTCCTCTTTTTGTTGGTGGTCCTCATTGATCGTTGTTCGTGTTATTGATGATTTTCCTAGATCTAGTGGTGTTCTTCATGTTCTTGGTCATCATGTTGATTGTAGCGTGTTGCGGATGTTCGAGGCATAATTCTTGGAGGTGTGTTATGTTCGAGGTGGTGATTTAGGTCCATACTATGTCTTAGCTGAAATTGTTTTGGTTTACATTTGTTATTGTAGTATGTGTGGTCATATTTTGTAATTTGTATTGTTAGTTGAGCCTCCCTTGAAAGATAGGTTGATGATGCATATAAATTTATGCAATATCATTTTGTGGTTGTATCTACAATGTATCTATGAATGTGTGTGATGTGTAAATAATTTTTTCATCTTTCGATAACAAAGAAGAAGTGTGAAGAAGTGCAAAGGAGTAGATAAAGTGTTTTGTGCTTAACCAAAACTATAACCAGAAATGAGGAGATGCTATTCTATCAGTTCATGATCTTCTGGATGTAATCCAAATGTTTTTGTAAGACAGTGTGTCTTCCCCAGGTTTGTAGCCCTTGTTGTCGTTGTATTTTAGTAGTGTGCTCTAGGCAGTGTTCCTGAATGCATGTGTATTCCCCATTATAATATTACATACACTTCTAACAAGGTATCATCATATTGTGGGTAGTTTCCCACCATGATTTTTCCCTTAACTAGGTTTTCCATGTCAAAAAACTTGGTTTTATGTGTGTTATTAATGTGGTGTTAATTTGTGCTTTCGTTGTTATTTCTAAGATCTGCAATTTTGTTTGAGTTAAGTAAAGTTTTGAGAAAATTGATTCACCCCCCCTCAGTTTTCTACCTTGTTGCCAACAATTGGTATCAGATCTAGATCCTCTGAAAGAAGCTTGATTGCTTGAGGTGATCCAGAATGGAAACCTATGCTTACAAGAAGGATACTCTGAGATTTGACAGAACAAACTACTCTCTTTGGAAGAACTAGATGGAGTGCCACTTGAGAAGCATCGGTGAAGATTACTGGAAGATTACTAAGAATTTGTATAATGTTCCTTTGAATGGTCCTTCATCTTTGGATGAGATAAAGGAAGTTGAACATAATATTAGATCTAAGGAAGCATTGTTGAGTGCCTTGACTTATTATGAAATGACTAATGTTATGGATTTGCAGACTACTCATGAGATCTAGAAAAGTTGGAGACTTTGAATGAAGGTGACAGCCATGTGAAAGTTGCAAAGTTGCAGAGCCTTAAAGGAAAGTATGAGATGCTGAGAATGGGCAAAGATGAGAACAATACCTCCTTTATACAGAAAGTGAAGGAGTTTGTGATGAATATTAGATGTGTCGGTGGAGTGTTGGAAGAATCAGATATTGTGACTAAGTGTTGAGATCCTTTCCTCTACTTACAAACATAAAGTTGTTGCTATTGAGGAGATCCGAACGATGATTGATGTGACTAGAGACATGTTAATTGGCAAGCTTCTTTCCTTTGAGTTGAGCGAATTTGGTGAATCTCTTTCTAAGTCAGAAGCATTGGAGAAGTTCAAGATTTTGAAAGGTATGGTTTAGATTGATGACTATTCAAGAATGATGTGGGTTACTTTATTAAGGGAGAAATTTGAAGCATTGGAGAAGTTCAAGATTTTCAAAGCTATGGTTTAGATTGAGAGTGGACTAAAGCTAAAGTGTCTGAGATCTGATAGAGATGTTGAATTCACTTCCAATGAGTTTAATGCATTTTATGAAGAGCATGGAGTGAAGAGACAATGATCTGCACCTAGAACCCCTCAGCAAAATGTTGTTGTGGAAAGGAAGAACATAACAATTTAGGAAGCTGCTAGAACCATGATGATTGAAGGAAATGCTCTTCATATCTATTGGAGAGAAGTTGTAAGTACTACTATTTATCTTCTTAATCGGGTGCATATTAAGGATGATACCGGTAAGACTCCTTATGAACTTTGGTTTGGTCATGTTCCTACAGTTGTATATTTCAGAATGTTTGGAAGTAAATGCTATATCAGAAGAGATGAAGATCTAGGGAAGTTTGATGCTAAATATAATGAAGGGATCTTTCCTGGTCATTCTACTAAGAGCAAATCCTACCAGTGTTATAACAAGAGATTGAGAAATATAGTTGAGAGTGCTAATGTGAAAGTTGATGAAAGCAATGTGAGCCAGATCAGATCTTGCAGATATGATTCAGATGATCAGGATGTCAATTTAGATAAAAGAAAGCAAGTACAAACCCAAAATCAAATTCAAATTGTTCTGGAAAAGCCTGTGAATGAAGGAGAAGGTACAAGTGCTAGTGTAGAAGTAAGAGCTCAATAGTCTGAAAATCAAGAAAATCTAAAGACTCCCAGGTATGTAAGATTAATAATTCTAAGAATCAGATAATAGGTGATAAGAATAAAGGTGTGATAACTAGAAGAAGAATTGTTGAAGAGTATTGCTTGATTTCTAAAATTGAACCTAAGGATGTTGATGAAGCTTGTAAGATCAAACTTGGGTTAAAGCAATGGAAGAATAATTGAATTAGATTGAAAAGAATAATACATAGATTCTTGTTCCCATACCTAAGGATAAAAATGTGATTGGAACTAAATGGGTCTTTCAAAATAAATTGAATGAAAATGGTGAAGTGGTTAGGAATAAAGCTAGACTTGTTTGTAAGGGATACTCTCAGATGGAAGGAATTGACTTTGAGAAGACTTTTGCTTTGGTGGCTAGAACAGAAGTTGTTAGATTCTTTATTGCTTATGTTGCTTATAGAGATTTCAATTTTTTATCAAATGGATGTCAAGTCAACCTTTCTTAATAGTGAGTTGGAAGAAGAATTTTACATTGAGAAACCAGATGGATTTTAGTTGACAAATCAGGAAGATATGGTTTGCAGATTGAAGAAAGCACTGTATAGACTCAAACAAGCTCCAAGAGCTTGGTATGCCAGATTCGATAGGCATTTGATGAAGCTTGAATTCAATAAAGGTACTATTTATAGTAATATGTACTTCAAGATTGATCATGATAATGTTGGCCATTTGGAGGAATTGATTATGTGTTGCATTGATGTTTTGTCACTGAAGTCAACACTAGCTATTTTGGATGCTTTACTGACACCCTTCTAGTCTCGGTAGGTTGAGTGGTTTCTAGTTGGTTTGGATCCAGTATGATCTGGTATGCTCCATTATGATTTGGTTATAAAATTGGCTTACTTATGTTCATATTTAGTTAGTTGGTTTTGGTGTGGTGATCAGATGTTATCCTATTTGCTTGGAAGCTTGGTTTGTGGTTCCGGCGAGGGTTTCACCGACAGAGATTTGATGAAGATCTTTGATGATATGCATAAGTGGTGTTGGTGCAGCTTCTAGTATAGATTCAGGATGTTGATGGCGATCATGTTGGAGACTTGGCGGATTGGGATCATTTCAAGAGCATGTGGACCTATATTGAGTCCCGGTTGATCTAGGTTATGGACCGGCTTAATGTAACGTGTGGATTGGACCTCTCGATGTGTTTCTGGGATGTCTTATGAGTTGGATATGATTTGCTTGGTCTAAGACTGACATGTTTTGCAATTATGTAATTGGTTTATTGTCTACTGGCCGACCTGATTGTTTATGGTCAAGAGTTTGTATATATATGATGTAAGATCTCATTGTACATCATGGGGATATAGGAATGGGTTATGGATAGGTAATGTGCGAATAATGTAATATCATTCAGGAAGAGGATTTGGTCAATCATTGGAGATCGAATGGGTTTATGTAAGAGGATTTAGTCCTCTGGTATTGAGCTTAACCAGAACTGTAGTCTGGCATAGGAGATGTTATCTTTGTAGTTCAATCATTTCTCTAGATTGTGGTCTAGATTTCTATGTAGTCAGTGAGACTCCTTTTGTGATGAGCAGTGCACTCTAGGTTGTTGGAGTTCCTGCTAGTGTAGGCCCCTCAATTGTAATTCGCATACTTGCTACAGAAGTATTATCTGACTATGGGTAGGCTTCCCACCATGGTTTTTCCCTCTACTAGGTTTTCCATATATAAATCTTGGTGTCATGTGGATGGTGTTTATTCTCTTATTATTGTTTATGCTTAATTGGTTTAACTGCTATTTTGGTATTTGGTTTAAACATTCCAATATTAATGTTTTGGGTTCTAGTATTAAAGTTTTAATTTCTAAATGTTATGGAAATCTATGACAACTAATTCACCCCCCCCTCTCAGTTGTCTTCTGGTTATTTGAACTATCTAACCATTGGTATTAGAGCTCTGGTCCTCTCTGCAAAAAACTTAACCACTTGAGGAAAATCCTATGGCGACTAATAGTTCAAGTTCATCCAGTTCATCTGGAGCTATCTTTCAGAGAGATATTCCTAGTCTTGATGGAACATATTACACAGTACGGAAGATTCAGATGGAGACTCATTTGAGAAGTCTCGGTAAGGAGATTTGGGAGATCACTCAGAATGGTGTTACACCTCATAATCCGGCATCTGGAAATCCTCCTCTGACAAACTTAGATAAGGATCTTGAGAATGATTGTAGAGCAAGAGAATCCCTCTTGTGTGCACTTTCTGAGCAGCAAATAATGGGATTAACCAACAAATCATCTCGAAATGCTATATGGGATAAGTTGGAGACTCTTAATGAAGGTGACCCTACTGTGAAGATTGCTAAACTTGATGGTTACCAGGTGAGATATGAAAACTTGAAGATGGAAAAAGATGAAAGGATTACTGCATTCATGGAAAGGGTAAATGAGATTGTTATGGGAATTCAATGTTGTGGTGAACTCTAAGTCAAGATGAAATAGTCTCTAAAGTTCTGAGAGCACTACCACCAGCTTACAAAATGAAGGCTACTGCAATTAATGAATTTCGAATAATGTCTAATACTTCTTTCAACAGAGATACTTTAGTTGGGAAATTATCTTCTTTTGAGCAAAGAACTCGGACCTTCTGGAGTTGTGAAGCCTGAACCTGCTTTTCATGCATCTGCATCATCAACCGATAAGAAAGATTGGAAAGATTTAAATGCAAAGGAATTGGATGATATGAAGAGAGAAGATGATGAGTTTGAGCAACTTGAAGCACTATTTGCAAGAAGAGTACCTAAAGGACCAGTAGGAAGTAAGTATGAAGGAAAAGCACCTTTTACATTTTTTGCATGTAATAAGATTAGTCATTTTGCATCTAGATGTCCTGAAAGGAATTCAAGATTTGAAGAAAGAGTTAGAAGATATTATAAGCCTAACCTTGGATATCAGAACATGTATAAGTACAAGAAATACAGAGACAAAACATGCTACATAGCAGATGAGGAAGGTGTTACTGATGGTGAACCGACAGAAGACTCTGCTAGTGGTTCCAACAATGGGAAGGAATAGGTGTTCTTGGCTATCAAGGAAGATGTTCCAGCACTGGAAGAGAATGTACCTGAAGAGGAGGCACTTTCTTGTAAAATTGAAGTCAAGGATGAATGGGTCATTGATAGTGGTTGTTCACATCATATGACTAGAGATAAAGGGAAGTTTCTATCTTTGCAAGAATTTGATGGTGGTCTAGTTATATTTGGAGATGACAAAGCATGTATGATCAAAAGAAAAGGAACTATATCATTGGATGGTATGCACAATTCCAATAATGTTTATTTTGTTGAAGGTTTGAGGAATAATATTTTGAGTGTAGGACAATTGGTGGATAAGGGATTTCAATTTCAATTCAAGGATAGAAAATGCAAAATCATTAATAGATCTGGTTTGGAGATTGCAACTGATACACACACAAAAGGTAATATATTTCATTTGAATTCCAGTGAGAAGACATGTTTGATTGCACAAATTGATGATAGTTGGCTATGGCATAAAATTCTATGCCATGTTAATTTTGATTGCATTGTAAATATCAATTCAACTAACGAAGATAGAGATATACCTAAGATTGTGAAGCCCTATAATCTAGTATTTAAAGAATGTCAAATGGGTAAACAGGTCAAAACCTCTTTTAGGAGTATACAAGATAAATCTAATGATGTTCTTGATCTTATTCATACTGATTTGTGCGGCCCTGCTAGAGTTAAAAGTTTTCAAGGTGATAGATATTTCATGCTAATCATTGATGATTATTCTACAATGAAGTGGGTTACTTTTCTAAGGGAGAAATCTGAGGCATTTTGAAAGTTTAAAATCTTTAAAGCTAAAGTTGAGACAAAGACAAGATTGAAGATTAAATGTTTGAGGTCATATCATGGTGGAGAATTCACATCCCGTGAGTTTAATAACTTTTGTGAGAAGCATGGTATAAGGAGACAATTTTTTGCTCCTCAGACACCTCAGCAGAATGGAGTTGTGGAAAGGAAGAACATAACTATCTTGTATGTTGCTAGAACAATGATGAAGGAAGCTAGTCTACCTCATATCTACTAGAGAGAAGCAGTGAGCACAACAGTTTATACATTCAACAGAGTCCATATCAAAGGAGAAACCGGTAAGACACCTTATGAATTATGGTTTGGCAATACACCTATAGTTAAGTATTTCAGAATATTTGGTAGTAAATGTTATATAAGGAGAGATGATATCATTGGAAAATTTGATCCTAGATGTGATGAAGGCATATTTCTTGGTTATTCTAATGAAAGAAAGGCATATAGATGTTATAACAAGAGATTGTAGAGAATTGTGGAGAGTGCTAATGTCAAGGTGGATGAGCTGAATAGAAGTCAAATCAGAGTTTATGAGAAAGAACAGGTGGTGGAAATGATTATATCTAAACAGGTATCATCTTTACCGGAACAGAGTGTTGAACCATTTACTCTAGCAATATCAGAAAATTCAATAGTAGTTGAAGAACCGAGAAGAGGAACAGAGGGTCAGAAGACTCCTAGGTATGTGAGATTGAATCATTTAGAAGATCAGATCATTGGGGATAAGAACAATGGAATGATGACAAGAAGAAGACTAGAAACTAATGAGGTATGTTTAATTTCTTAAGTTGAACCGGTATTAGTAATTGAAGCAAGTAAAGATAAATGTTGGTTGAAAGCTATGGAAGAAGAATTAAATCAGATTGAGAAGAATAACACATGGACTTTAGTTCCTTGGCCTAAAAATAAGAATGTTATTTGAAATAAATGGGTTTTTAGGAATAACTTGAATGAGGATGGTCGATTTGTAAGGAACAAGGCTAGATTGGTTTGTAAAGGATATTCTCAGAAGGAAGGAATTGATTATGTTGAGACTTTTACACCAGTAGCTAGGATTGAAGCTGTAAGATTATTTCTTGCCTATGTTGCCTATAAAAACTACAAGGTTTATCAAATGGATGTTAAGTGTGCATTTTTTAATGGGGATCTTGATGAGGATGTTTATATTGAGCAATCTGATGGTTTTTCACTTTCAGATGATACAAACATGGTTTGTGGGTTAAGGAAAGCTTTATATGGATTGAAACAGGCACCTAGAGCTTGGTATGCAAGGTTGGATAAATATCTTGTGAAGCTTGGTTTGACTAAGGGTAATGCAGATAGTAATTTATATTATAAGGTCACTGATGATGATATACTGATTATTGAAGTATTTGTTGATGACATTATTTTTGGAGGTGAAGATAAGTTGTGCATGGAATTTTCTAAAAATATGAAGAAGGAATTTGAAATGTCTATGATTAGGGAAATGAATTTTTTCTTAGGTTTGCAGATTACTCAAACTGATAAAGGTATTTTTATCTGTAAAACTAAGTATGCTAGGGAATTGTTGAAGAAATTTGGTATGGGAGATTCTAAACTGGTAAGTACTCCTATGGTTACAAGTGAGAAAATGACAAGGAAAGATGTTTCTACACCGGTAAATCCTACAAGATACTAATCTATGATTGGAGGTCTACTTTATTTGACTCAGACGAGGCCTGACATAATGAATGTTGTTTGTATTGCATCTAGATTTTAGAGTGATCCTAGAGAAAATCATGAGAATGCGCTGAAAATAATTTTTAGATACTTACAAGGTACATCTGAATATGGTTTGTGGTACCCTAAGGATGATGAATTTACTTTATGTGCATATACAAATGTTGATTGGGCTGGTGATGTTGATGACCAAAAAATTACTTCTGGTGGAGCTTTCTTTCTTGGAAAGAAGTTGGTTTCATAGATCAGCAAGAAGCAATCATGTACTTCTTTATCTACTACCAAAGTTGAATATGTTGTTGTTGCTACTAACTATACACAGGTTCTATGGATGAAGAAAATGTTGAAGGATATAAAAGTGCATTGCACTGGACCAATAGTTATTCATTGTGATAACTCTATTGCTATTGGCATATCAAAGAATTTGGTATTTCACTCTAAGACAAAGCACATATCTATCAAGGATGACTTTTTGAAGGAGAAGGTGGAAGAAAATGAAGTTAGACTGGTTTATGTGAACACTAAAGAGCAGATTGCAGATATTTTCACTAAACCTTTCCCAAAAGAAACATTTGAGTACCTGAGAGACAAGTTAGGGGTTTCTTCCCCTCCGACAGAGAACTAATTCATGTTTTTTGGCATCAATTTGGTATGTATTATCAAAGATATTATTCATTCTAGCACTGATGTGGGGATTCTATTGCTCAGGGGGAGTAGTTAGCCTTGTGATTTAGTGGTTTATGTTTTTGCTCTGATATTTTAGGCAGATTTATGACATTGATGTCAAAGGGGGAGAGATATTGATGTGAAAACTTAAGGAGTTGTATATATTATGGGGAGATATATATGTGTAATTTAGAACTTTACAAAGATATTATTCAAAGGGAGAGTTTGGTCTTTATTTTAGAACTTCATTTCTATATCTTTGAGTGGGAGATTATTGGTTGTCTTCCATTGGGGGAGACTTGTTTGGCATTTCTTTGTACTTAGATGTTTTCCACATCTAGTGTTGTCATCAATGCCAAAGGGGGATATTATTGGCCATTTGGAGGAATTGATTATGTGTTGCATTGATGTTTTGTCATTGATGTCAACACTAGCTATTTTGGATGCTTTACCGACACCCTTCTGGTCCTGGTAGGTTGATTGGTTTCTGGTTGGTTTGGATCTAGTATGCTTCATTATGATTTGGTTATGGAATTGGCTTACTCGTGTTCTTATTCAATCAATTGGTTTTGTTCTGGTGATCGGATGCTATCTTGTTTTCTTGGAAGCTTGGTTTGTGGTTCCGGTGAGGGTTTCACCGGCAGAGATTTGATGAAGATCTTTGATTATATGCATAAGTGGTATTGGTGCAGCTTTTGGTATGGATTCAAAATGTTGATGGTGATCATGTTCGAGACTTTGTGGATCGGGATCATTGTTTTAGCATGTGAACGTATATTGGGTCTCGGTTGATCTAGGTTATGAACTAGCTTAATGTAACGTGTGGATTGGACCTCTAGATGTGTTTTTGGGATGTCTTATGAGTTGGATATTATTTGTTTGATCTAAGGCCAACATGTTTTATAATTATGTAATTGGTTTATTGTCTGGTGTCTGACCTGATTGTTTATGGTTGAGAGTTTGTATATATGATGTAAGATCTCATTGTAGATCATAGGGATATAGGAATGGGATATGAATATGTAATGTGCGAATAATGTAATATCATTCAGGTAGAGAATTTGGTTGATCATTGGAGATAGAATTGGGTTTATGTAAGAGGATTTAGTCCTCTGATATTGAACTTAACCCGAACTGTACTCAAGCATAGGAGATGCTATCTTTGTAGTTCAATCATTTCTCTGAAATTTGGTATGGATTTCTATGTAGTCAATGAGACTCCTTTTGTGATGAGGAGTGTGCTCTAGGTTGTTGTCTTTCCTGCAAGTGCAAGCCCCTCAATTGTAATTCACATACTTACTGCAAAAGTATTATCTGACTATGGGTAGGCTTCCCACCATGGTTTTTCCCTTTACCGGGTTTTCCACATATAAATCTTGGTGTCATGTGGATGGTGTTTATTTTCTGATTAGTGTTTATGCTTAATTGGTTTAACTACTCTTCTAGTATTAATGTGTTGGGGTTTGGTATTAAATTTTTAATTGCTAAATTAACTGGTAATCCGTGACAATTAATGATTCACCCCCCCCCTTCTCAGTCATTTTCTAGTTATTTGAATTGTCTAACAGATAACATTTTAATTGTTGATGTATTTGTTGATGATTTTTTTTTGTGGAGATGATAGTTTGTGCAAGAATTTTTCCGATGATAAGCTAAATGAGTTTGAGATGTCTATGATTGGTGAGATGAAATTCTTTTTGGGATTGCAAATTACACAGTCAGGTAAAGGTATTTTCATATCTCAATCCAAGCATTTGAAGGAATTACTGAAGAAGTTTGGTTTGGATGACTCAAAGCTAGTTGGTACTCCTATGGTGACCGGATGTAAGTTGATAAAGGATGATGATTCTTTGAAATAGAATTAGACTAGACATACTTCTATGATTGGTGGATTGCTTTATTTGACTTAGACTAGACCGAATATTATGAATTTTGTGTGTCTTGTTGCTAGATTTCAAGTTGATCCTAAGGAATCTCATGTTGTATTTGTGAAAAGGATTTTTAGATATTTGAAAGGGACTATTGATTTTGGTTTGTGGTATCCTAAGGATGATGATTTTACTTTGAGTGATTTTATAGATGCTGATTGGGCAAGTGATGTTGATGAACAAAAGAGTACTGGTGGTGGTGCATTTTTCTTGGGAAAAAGGCTGGTTTCATGGATGAGTAAGAAGCAGAATGCTATTTCATTATCTACTACAAAAGTTGAATACATTGTTGCTGCCAAAATTTGTACTCAAGTAATATGGATGAAGCGGATGTTGAAGGACATTAGAGTTATTTATGATGTGCCTACTGCTATATATTATGATAATTCAAGTGCTATCAAAATTTTTGAGAATCCGGTGTTGCATTCGAAGACTAAACATATATCAATCAAGTTTCATTTCTTGAGAGAGAAGGTGAATGAGAAGGAAGTTAGATTGCAGTTGTGTCTACAAAGGAAAAAATTGCAGATATCTTCACGAAGCCTTTGCCTAAAGACACCTTTGAGTATCTCAGAGATAAGTTAGGGGTAATTTCCCCTCCTGATGAGAACTAAGATGCATGGATTTGTATCAATCCAATGGATTTCACAAAGATATCTTATGCTCTAGATTGATGAGTGGTGGTTGCTACTCAGGGGGGAGTAGTCAGTGTTTTGATTCAGATGTTATGTTTAGGGAGTTTTGTGTTTTGCAAATATATGTTTTTGTATTGATGTCAATGGGGGAGAGAATCATAAGAAAAACCGTCATATCATATGCTTGATCTCAGGGGGAGATTGTTGATTGTTGTGAGTTGTTATTTTCTTTGTCATTGATTGTTTTTCACATCATATGTTGCCATCAATGTCAAAGGGGGAGATTGTTGGGATAATGTGCAAATATGTGTTTGAGTGATGTGTTGTCATTGTTGTCAACATATTCCTCTATGTATTATAGTGTTGTAGTCAGATTAAGGTGGTTTGGCCAGTGTGTTGCAAATGAGTTGTTGTAGATTAAAGGGTTTTGAGATAAGTATCTCTAGTTGATTCAGCTGAATTTTCAAAGGTTTGCATGGTGATTTGATTGAATTATGAGATTCGGTGTTATAGTTGGTTTTCCATTTGTTTAGTGTTGATCAGTGATGTGGATTTTGCTCCGCATTTCTCCACATTGTAATATCTTGGTTTGTGGATTTTACAGAGTATTTGGGACATTTTGGTGTCCTCAATTTAGATGGTTCATGATTTGAAGGTCTACAAGTGTATCTTTCATCTTGACAGTCAGTTCAGTTAGTGCTCTTGAAGTTCAGTATAATGATGATGGAGATTATAGTAAGTGGTGGTGTTGCGGTTGTTATTG